>NW_017731525.1:2947510-2953168 GCF_001890085.2 Hipposideros armiger | reverse complement strand
TTTTTCCTTCTTAATATTGTCTCAGAAGAATACAGACATCTGCCTTCATATAAACTCCAAGAAGTCCATAAAGAAAGGGTCTTGCGAATAGAAGCAAGTTGACAAGTTGGATGAGAATGTTTTATATTCTCCTTGCCCCTGCCTGATTTCTATTTAGTTCACTCTGATTGCTTTCGGGCATACGGCCTAGCACTCAGTTTCACAGCTACAGTATCAGCTGGTTCTTCTTTTAGTGCCAGGAATGGGATGAGGGGAGAGGAATAGAGTGCAGCTATTGAGATTAGATTCCACTATTTGAAACATCCTGCTAAACGCTTGTTTTACTGCAATTCAGCAAAGAGACTAAGTCGCGATAAGGCAGCCCGGTTTTAAAAGGGGATTTGAATGAGTGGACCAGCAGACTACTATGCTGGAGTCAAGTGTCACCTTTAAGATGGTCCAAAGAACGATAACACAAAGAGGTTTCAGGGTAGAAAAGAAAGTCGGGTAAGGAAACAAGTCAAGAACAAGGTAAAACCAAAGATATAGGCATATAGACTTGTTTATTTGCTTTTCAAGCTCTGCTATGTAGTTAATGACATCATATTGTTACTACAGATAATTTCTTGAGTATCCAAAGCATGCAGCACAAACTTTCTTAAAGGCCTGCGGCTGGCATACGTTGGTGTACTCAAGGAGATATTTTGGATGGCACTTCAATCAATATTGGAAAAGAAAAAAATTGTCTGAAGTTGATCCTGAGAGCAAAAATCAAACAAGAGGCCCAGAGAAATGACAGAATAATAAAGTACGCAAGGCTGCCTTTTATGAAATTAAAAGGGAGCACCCTTGAGGTGGTGCATGGATTACACAGCATTGAGAGATCCTTATGGAGGAGTTTGCCTTTTCTTTTAGTATAGCTCTTTGTCTCTTGTCATATTACTTCAATGCTGTGTTGTAAGCACGATTTGTCTGGCCTCCTTCCTATTTCTATAAAAAGATATGTGAGATAATCTATTTTGAAAGTAAGCCTATACATGACACCATGAGGTTCACTCTTGGGAAAGACTTAAGGGTCGAATTCTTACATTAGTTTTTTCCTAGCAAAGCCTTGATTTTACGTATCTTCTGAATGTCAGTTGCTCGGTTTCTTTGGAATGAACTCTTTAGCATCTAAGAAACTATTATTAAGTCCTTGGCTTTGCAGACTTTCAAAAATGATTATTATCAAATTCATCATGTTAATAATACCACTGCTATTTGTAATATGAGATTTTAAAAGTAGTTAACCAGTCAATAGAGGCAAATGTTAATCCAAGACAAAATAATTTATTCTCTAGAAACCTGAAGAGTTTCTCCAATGGTATCGGGACTTATTGTAGAAAAAGAAGTACTGTAGGATGAGATGCAGAGCAGAAAGTATTATTTCTGGAAAGTAATTTATTTGGGGGTGCCCCTTTAAAACATCAGGGCCAGTGTCACTGAAGAGGGCTTAGATTAGCTGATCTGGTTGATTGGGCCTTAATCCATCACTGCTTGAGCCCCCTCAAATGTGTTATCACCCGGGATTTGTCTGGCTACATATGATTTCACACATCTGTCATCTAAATCACAGATCCAAATGCAAAGTCCAGCACTAGGAAACGTCACATGCATTTGTGAAAATCCTTGGAGGAACTTGGGACCATAAATCAATGGTTGGATTACAGTTCAATAGTACGACCTCCTCATTTACGATGAAATGATGTTGTCCACATGAATGCTTAGGTATTATGGTGATGAAGCTATAGAGATGTATTTGAGAGTAAATCTCTCTGATTCTTCCTTAGAGTGGCCTTTGACTACTGTCTCCCAGACAAGAACCTTTTTAATTAAGACCAACTTGAAAAAAATAAACCATATGAAACCATACTTGGGACTAGCTTTATGAATGGCCCAGACAAGTTTATTTATTTATTTTTAATTTTTAAATGGAATAGTAGTAGTCATAATGGTAGTAGAAATAAATATTTCTTTAATATTTGCTCTAACTGTGTAGTATGCTAAGCACTTTTATGTATTATCTCAGGAAACTGAGGCTCAGAGAGCTAAATCACATGCTCACTGTACACAGCTATGCATTCAACGCAAAGAGCCAGGATTTGAACCTAGATCTCCCTGACTCCAACCTTGTGCCTTAGCACAATGTAAGGAAAGCCCATATCTGATTTTGCTTGATTTTAGAAGCAAAGTGAGAGGGTCAGAATTTTAAAAATACATCCCATAAAGTGAGAGGTTTGTCGAGTCAAATATTCTGTTTGTTGATTCTAAGCATTGCAGAAAATATCTGTGGGAAGAGAGTTACTGCTTTTGGCTGTGACCCAGCTCTTTCACTTGCTCACTGAGCATGCCCAGTGCCAACATGCCATAAATACTGATACAATGGGTTAAAAGCCAGTGGATCTAGAGTGAGGCAGGATGTCCATGGAGCCATCTTGGAAGTGAAGACTTGGATGGTAGAGAGCATTAAAAATCCCAATGAGATCATGTTTGATCTGATTTTTCTCATCACACCAGCAAGCAAAGCAAAATAAGAAAGCAACACAAAACCAGAATTACCCCCTTCATGAGCCTGGAGATGCTGCATTGTAGGCATCAGATCAGCATCGCCCTGATATCAGGATCTAAAAGTGCTGTTTAGTTGGCTGTTGAAAAGAGGGGCCTTTACTAAGGAATTTTAAAGTTCTTAGTTAACTTCCTTGGGACAGGAAGATTCATCCCTTCCATACTTCCCACAATTGGTCATTTACAGTTTTTCCTGATTGAGACTGAAGTTTGACAGGCTGAGGTAGCTTTNATATATATATATATATATATATATATAGTGCTATAATGCTCAGCATGTCAATTACAAAGAAACTAAGTCAGAACATTTTGTCACATGAAAACTTGATTGAATTTGGATTTGGGTTATTGGGTTTTAACTTTTTGGTTCTTGAAGACTTAAAATTCTAAATAGCATCTATAGGTCTTTAAAACATTTACTTTCAATACCTAGTTCTACTCTCATTGTGAATTTTTAAGTGTACATTTTATTTCAATCTCAAAAGAAAAAAGGAAATGAATAACATACCCAGAATTAGTGAAAGAGAGAATCTCTATATAAAGATATGAATCCTGACATCAAGATATAGAATCCATTGTTCTTCCCCCTCCACCCCATCACAACCCTCCACTCTGTAAAACACTACTGTCACCTGACTGGTGGTTGTCAGATTTCCCCTAAGTCAACTTTCATTCTCAACCCCATCTTGGCTTTTCTCTCACCTATGATCCCTTGTCTCTCTAGAGTAAAGGCAACCAGGCTGAATAAAAGCAACAGGGTGATTGTGTGACGGGGACCAGTGGTTCCAAGACACTGGGTTAAGAGGCCACCAAATTGATTTCACTTGAGAGCAAATTCAGATCTGAACCCAGTTTTTCAGAGGTGAAAGAGATCTATTGATTTTCGTCACAGTCAGTTTAAAACTGAAATGATCGCCATTTTAACTGTGTCAGACTTAACAGATCTATTGGAAATGAGTACCATTGCCGCTAGAAGCTGTTTTCCTTTTGACTGAATTCTATATTGTACATCTTAGATGGAAAATAAGGTAATAAGACAGTGAAAAGGAGCTGGTAAATTTTGTGGTGGCTGTTATTTACCTCTCCAGGTAAATCAAGCAAGCCAGGGAGGGACGATCGTGAGTTTGCAGAAATGTCTAAAATGCCTTGAGTCCACATGAGTCACCTAAACCAGTCTATGAGCCTGAAATCATTCTGTAAATACCTCACCTGTTCAAGTGGTTGAGGGTTTGTGAAAAGAAAGAGACCTTCCTGGATGTATGGAAGAGGCATCTCTGAGAGTTTCACGTTTTATAGAATTTTTTTGCAGAATTTGGTTTGGAGCTTAATACTGAACTTTAAATAACCATGCTAAGTGAATATACATACTTAGTAGACTATTTCTGGAAAGCATAGATAATATTATGATGCTTTTGAACAACATAAAATTTCATTCATAGAGATTAGGTTTTTATTTTAGTCTTTCCTCTTAGGAAATATCAGGGTGAAAAAGACTTGATATCTCTTCAATTGGTTGGTGTTCAACATTGGCCACTCTTAGTCTAACTACTTGAGAAATCTTTTTGGGTTGTTTCCTAGAGATTTATATTTTCATAAAGTCACTTTTTTACCTAGAGAAAATATTTATCATTTGATTTTTGAAAGTAGACAAATGGAATAAACTGATTTTCTAAAAACGTTGAGCTCTGTTTCCTTTAGTAGTCCAGTGGTAAGCCATTCCAGTAACTGTTCAACACACATTTTATCCAAGAGATGAATCAGTTACAAACAGGTGATTTTTTGCTGTTGTTGCTATAAGTTACCCTTTCTATTCATCCTCTACTTTCTCCTTGTTTTTTACCATTGTCATCATTATCACCATCATTTCTTCATCACCCTCCATCTTTGAGTTCTTACTTTATAAAGGATATTTATATACTTGTGTGTATGTGTGTGTATGTTTGTGTGTGTGCATATGTGTGATACATTAACATAGATATAAAATGCTGCCATTACTGTGATTCCTGTATGGGTGGTGGTTGCATGGTGGTGGGCAGAGGGGAGGGAAGTAATATCTCATATTATGGTCCTTTCGTCCATCAGATTCTGTTAGGTGATTTATTTATCATATCTCACTTAATTTTCACAACAAAAATATGAGGTGCATAGTATTACTATTCTCATTTTGCCAATGGAGAAATGGAGATTCAAAGAGGCTGAGTAACTTATTTAAGGTGACATAGCTAGTGAGTAGATTGCCAGCAAGACTTTTGGAATAATAAACCTCTGCTCCTCCTCAAAACTGTTGCTCCCAGGTATGCCTGCCAGGCAGTTCGAGTACACGTAATGGTCCAGCCCTGTATTAAAGGACATATCCCCCGATAGGGTAAAGATGTGTACAGATCAGCATTGCCCCACATTATAGTGGCTGGATCACTGCAACGGTGTATACATCACTGGTTGTGGCTGAGTGCTGTCATGGAGAAGTTTACAATTGATTTTTTTTCCAACCAAAAGTTATAATTTGAACTGTCTTGTAAACAAATCTGTTATGGAAACTGTATAAATTCAGACAGATCTTAACAGCTAAATTCATACTGAAGTTACAAAAGCATCCCCAGGAGTAAATTAACAAGCATTAAAAATGTCAAAGCCCATCTAAAGTTCTTTATCAACGACTTAAAAGGCATTTCTCGATCATTTAAACAGCGCAATATATCTTACTCCCTTATGTACTACTTTCAGTTTATGGTTAGATTCTCATTACTCTAAGTAGGTACAGAGCCTTTTGGAGTAATTTTTTACATGAATAGAGTGAAGAGGGGAACATTCAAATCAGATTTTATAGAGAATGATCAGGTGAAAGATAGACGTGTAAAACCACACATCAAAGCCAGATGGATAGAAGGCTGGGGTGCCATAGCATAGTGAAAGATTCCAGAAAAGCTTGCATAAAGGTCAAGGTGGAATCCATGCAACTCAGAATTTCAATATCAAATAAGTAGAATTATAATATTTATTGTCCACCACATATCTGGCACCAAACTACATGATACACACACACACACACACACACACACACAGTGCCCCAAAAAT
>NW_017731525.1:2932204-2940515 GCF_001890085.2 Hipposideros armiger | reverse complement strand
ATCTAGAGTGAGGCAGGATGTCCATGGAGCCATCTTGGAAGTGAAGACTTGGATGGTAGAGAGCATTAAAAATCCCAATGAGATCATGTTTGATCTGATTTTTCTCATCACACCAGCAAGCAAAGCAAAATAAGAAAACAACACAAAACCAGAATTACCCCCTTCATGAGCCTGGAGTTGCTGCATTGTAGGCATCAGATCAGCATCGCCCTGATGTCAGGATCTAAAAGTGCTGTTCAGTTGGCTATTGAAAAGAGGGGCCTTTACTAAGGAATTTTAAAGTTCTTAGTTAACTTCCTTGGGACAGGAAGATTCATCCCTTCCATACTTCCCACAATTGGTCATTTACAGTTTTTCCTGATTGAGACTGAAGTTTGACAGGCTGAGGTAGCTTTTACTGTCTGATGTTTTCATAGAAGAAACATTTTATAGACCATCAGTCTTTCATTTCATGAAAATAGTAACTTTCCATGAGAGTCTATGTATGCACTCAATGCAAATTTCTTTGAATGTTATTTCTCTTTCCAAATTGAAAATCAAATTTATGAAATAATACTTGAAGATGATATTTTTTTGCTTTGGTTTTGACATTTAAAGAACTTTTATTTAATTATGATAGTTAACATTTATTGAGCTTTATTATGCTCCCAGTGCCATAAGTATTTTATCTGCATCATCTTATTTATTTCTCACAGCAATCTTATGATGCAGCTATATTATCATCCCATGTTAGAGATGAGGAAACTGAGACTCCAACAAGATAAGTAGTTTTCCCAAGGCTGTATACCTAATTAGTGGGACAGTCAGTATCTGAATTCAGATCTGGCTGACTTCAAAACTCTTTCTCTTAATCACTTTCTCTTGTCTTTGAATGTCTGAGAAAATTAATGCTTGCATATGAATATTGAAAGCAATTGTAGGCCTCATAGATATTGTGTAGCTGAGAGAAAGCTTGGAGATCACTTGTTATCTTCATTTTCCTAATAGATAAATCAAGATAGGAGATTATGGCTATGTCAATATGACGTTAAATGCCTGTGTCCATCTGGTCAAATAATCTAGTCGCATTAATTGTTTGGCATCAAACAGAAAAAAAATGTCAATTAACCCAAATTTCCACTTTTCAATTGGTTACTCTCGCATAAAATGAACTCAACCTTAGACAAGGATCAAGATCACAAAACAAATATACTGTAAAATTAATGATCACACTGTTTTGGATTCTTCTCCATGCAACAAAACGATGCTTAGATATGCTGCTGAAAGTGAAAAATGAAACCCTCTCCCCTTCATCCCTTTATTTAATTCAGAGGCTACACAATGTCAAATAACTTGAAAATTTTGTTTTAACTGAATTGAGTATAGTGACAGCCAGTCTGTTTCGCCCTTGAGGGCTGCAGGATTTCCTTTGGACATGGGTAAATGTCTTTATTTTCCCTCTAGTTATCTTTGAAGTAGTCATGCTTGCTTACATAATAGGTTCTGTAGCTCTATATGCTTTTGTCAGCTCAAGCCTCTCTGAGTCTCTTGTCATAGAACCAAGAGACTGGGGAGATTGGGAATATTCTTCTCTCATGTAGATAGATCAGTCCTAGAATGAACAAGTTTCACTTCTCTGTGAAAGGCCATTAAGATCCTACACACTCATGATAAAGTAAAATCAGATCAGTTCCTCCCTCCCTGCACACCCCACTCCCCTCAAGAAGATTACTGTTATTGGGACTGATTTAAGAGACAGAGTACATGCATCTCAGTGTTCAGATCTTGCATTGACCTGACAGTGCTGGCATCTATGAAAAGCATTGCTTGACCTAGACACCGAGGCAGTTTGATGTAGAGGCTATTGACAGGGAATCAGCTTGAAAGCCCCAATACGCCTTTTCCGGAGTCACTTTTCATATTGTGACTGCAATTCACACGTAGTTGCCCTGCGGCAGCATCAGGAATTATGAGAGAGCCAGGAAACCTAGAACTCAGACATTATGGGAAAATAAAAGGAAGTCATTTTATGTTGTTCAATAATGTTATATCATTATCTTTGTGATAGGCTAATTCATATACTCTACAGAAGACTATTTATGAAATAATGGTTTGGGATTCCAAATCTGACTTAAAAAATATGTAACTTTAGCTGATGGATTCAATTTGCAATTCAAATGAGAATTTTGTACATTTTCCCCAGAGTCTTTAAGTCAATAGGCTTAAATAAATAAACAGAAACTCCTCCAATCATTTTAATAACATTCTCTTGGCTATAATAATCCAAGTCGTTATAACCAGAAGTGACATCAGCAACATAATTATATTTCTCTATTAACCCAAGGTATTCTTTGAGCTAAAATGTGCCATCCAGATTTATCTTTTTGATGCCATTTTCAACATGTAAAACATTTCCAGGGAAGTTCCGCACTCAGTTCTCTTTTATCTCCTTAATCCTGTTTATTATTATTATTTTTTACAGATAAAATTTTAGATTAAACTTATTTATTTGCTTAATTTATGATGAAATCATTGTTATTTTGTTTTTACAAAAGACCTAGAAGGTGACTGACTGTCTGAGGGGAAACATAAGATTAGACTCAGGATACGAGAGCAGCATCAAATTTTAGTCACCACTGTTTAGGATAGGTGGAGCTGGCTCTTCAACTTAAAAAAATCTGGAACTCAATAAAGACAGTCATGAAACATCCATTTCAACTATTCCTGCCTGGCCCTTCCTAACCGACTCAGGATCGGGACGCCTGAGACCGGCAGCATGTCACATTATTATCTTTAGTTTCATATCATAGTTCATAGATGCCAGAGCTGGAAGGGTACATGTATTCCAAAGCTCACCCACTAGAGATAAGTAAACTCTGGTCCAGGAAGGTTAAGTTAGTAGCCTGAAGTGTGCACAGCTTGTAACAGAACTCTGATGCTTCCATCACATCATCTGCCTCTATGGTTGTTTTGGCCTTGTGATGTTGACTTATTTACTGGCCTTGACTTTGCCTCTTAAGTCAATTCATTCATTCATTCATTCATTCATTCTTTCATTCATCAAGTACATCATATGTGTCGTGCTGTGTGCAAATGTCCAGGATACTGAAGAAAACAAAAATCCCTGACTTCATAGAGTTGATATTCTAGGGAAAAGATAGAAAATAAATAAATGAATAATATAATGTTAAGTAATAATTAGTATTCTGAAGAAAACATAAAGTAGGGTAAAATGTTAGAAAGTCATAGGCTGAAAGGAGGCACCATTTTGATAGTATGGTCAGAGAAAGCCTAACTTGATTAAGGGGCATCTGAGCAAAGACCTGAAAGATGCAAGGACAAGAGCTATCCAGATATTTAGGGAAAGAGTGCTCCAAGCAGAGGAAACAAGTGCAAAGGCCCTGAGGCTGAAAGTGCTCATCCATTGCTTCTCTAGAACCTCTTTTTGGACAGACTGATTTGGTTTCTGTATAGCCACTCTACTACACATGAGCCAGCAGTTTCCTGGGAGGAGTTGGAGCATGACCAAATTTTGGAGTCAGATCCAATGTGATATTTCCTAAAGTCTGTGGTATTTAGTTAAACAAGATTAGGCAGATAGGCCTGATTTTGTGTTAGCAGGAGGGAGAGGAAGAGAAAAGAAATGCCTTTGGGGGATGCCTATCTCTTCCGGCTGCAAGTGATAAGAAGTTTACCTGAACATCTTTCCACTAAATAATCTTAAACTTCAATACTATGATAAGGAACCTTTATTTAATTAATTTGTTTTCAATTGATCCCAAAATATGCCTTGGTCTTTTTAAGGGTCCCCTGGGTCCCTGTGACACATTGATAGCTATCTTGTCTTCCCTGACACCCAGTGTATATCTGAGAAGGTAGGGACAGGCTTCCGTCCAGGGCCGAGCCTTCTCAAACAGAAGAGGCATGCCACCAGAGCGTGGAGCCTGTCCCATGAGGAAGGAGAAGTGATTGAAGGGAGGGAGGGTGCGGGTGGATCCCGAGTTAACCCTGAGGACTGAAAATGCTCTTCTACCTAGTGACCTCAAGAAGAAAATAGAAATTAAAATATTAGGTGTCTAGGGTTTAAAGAGGTTATCCAAATTTGTAATTCATAGTGAGTGATGATTTTAAAAATAAACTTCCAAATTGTGCTATAGGCTGAATTGTGTTCCCCTCCAAGTTTATATGTTGAAACCCTAACCTCCAATGCGACTATTTAGAAATAGAGTCTTTAGGAGCTAATTAAGGTTAAGCGAGGTCATAAGAGTGGGATCCTGATCTGATAAGACTGTGGCCTTATAAGAGGAAGATCCCTCTCTCTTTCTCCCCTTCTCCCTCTCTCTCTCCCTCTTTCTGTCTCTCCCATGTGAGCACACAGAAACAAGGCAGCTATCTGCAAGTCAGGAAGAGAACTCTCCCCAGAACACAGTCAGGCTGGCACCTTGATCTTGGACTTCCAGCCTCTAGAACTGTGAGAAACAAAGAAACAACCCAGTCTATGGTATTTTGTTATGGCAGGCCAAGTAGACTAAGGCAAATTAGTATGTGGGTGGCTAACCTGTGACACAAATTAATATTCATACTGACTACTGAAATATGCCAACCTGAATCTCAGGGGGATTTTGGCAATCTGTCAACTTAGGGTTACCTTTCCAGACCCCATGGCATTCTATGTCCTCACATCCACAAATTAAATCAAGTTCAGAAATAGGAGCTAAGAATTTGTCTAGGCCAGGCTCTGTTATTTTAGTTTCTAATTAGCTTTCCCCACCTCTTTCTCTAAGCAGCTATATAAACTCAGGCAAGCCACTTAACCTGTCTGTTCCCAGTTCCCCCACCTTATGAGGGCCTATGAGGGCTAATGCTGTCAGGTCTGTAAAAATACTTTGAAAATATTGAAATTTGAAATAAAGGAAAAGCAGTCAGTGTCCAATAAGCATGAATTTTATTCATTGTGTTTGAAGAGGCCCCTCAGTGAAGAGCTTCACTGAGCTGTTCAGCCAGCATTTGCACCATTTATTCAGCCATTCTCATATCTTATCCCACTGATTATGCAAGATGGAAAAGCCTTGACAAGGACACTTCAGAGGCCTGACGAAGACAGGCTCCCTCGTTCAGCAGGCGGTGGTCAGATCAGGACGTGCATCTCGTTGTCGCGTCCCTGGGCTCTGTGAAAGTTAGAGCCGCTGTGAGGTCAGGCAGCAAGACTTGCCAGGCATCCGAGGCCTGCCACCCCTCCATCATTGTCAATAAGCGAGATGGAGAGACCTGTACATCATTTCATTTACTATTGCAATGATTACATAGCTCATTGCCTTCCCATTGTTTCAGTGATAGATTTAATTAACTTCCAATTAATCATAGAGGGTGATATTTAATGCTCAGCCCAGCACTGAGCACAGTGTCACAGACCAAAGAATATATTCTGAAGGCTTCAGTAATCAAGAGGTCATGGAAGATAGATGTTCTTCACTGAAGGAGAGGGAAGATAAATCTCTGTGTCCAGACCACTCTGGCTAACTGTTTTAGGATAATTGTTTTGCATCCAAATGATAACTTTCCATAAGGCCCAACCATGCACAGCACAGGAGAGATAGATGGAGGGAGAGAGAGATAATAGGGTTACAATATGGACAATTCACTTGGCTGTAATTCCCATCTGATGCCAACTACACCAAGCTCACCAGGGAATTCTGCTTGGAATTGCAAGAGTGCAAGTGCTGTAGAGGGTCTAGCTTAGGACTTTGTGCGGAAGAGGCACTCTATAAATCTTGTTCAGTGGATAAGGAAAAAAGCCCCGGAGTTCTTTCTAGGTAGGCTTTTGTTCTCAGTAATTACGAGGGCATACTGACATTTTGCTCATGATGTGATACCACGTATTTCTGTCTTCTGTTTATTGATAAGAGGCAAGACTTGCACGTCTGAGAAACAGAAGGCTCGGGTCCTTGGGTCTGGTAGCGCAGTTGTCACTCTCCATGCTGTGTCCCCAAAAGAATGTGATCCTTGTGATAGAAGGTCCCTGGGCTACATGCAGGCATCTAAACTGTTTTTAATGAAATGGATCAGAATCTCTGAGGAAAAGATTCTAGGAGTTCCCTAAATTCTGTTTTGACTCAGAACACCAAAATATACTTGAGGAAATCAATTATACTCCTTATATTTACATTTGCATTTAGACAAAGGTCTAGTAATAAATGATAATATAGATTATAGCCCTTTATTCATTCTTTCTTCATCCATCTGTTCATCCATTCAAAATTATGTGCTGAGCATCTTTATATCAAGAAAATGGTTGTTTCTGTATTATTTCAAATGATGTCCAGAACATTAAAATCTCAGGATAAAAGAAAAACCTCAAACTAAACTGTAAAGTCATTGTTCACAACATTTGACCAGCAGCAATATCAAAAATTTTGGAAAATATATAGTTACCAATAGAGTAGATATTAGAAAGTAATAAAATGCTTGATATAATATAAAAAGTAGCCTGGGTGTGTGTATATATTTTTAAGAACGTGCCCATAACTCTATAAGTGTATTTGTGACATTGAAATGTTCAGAATCCCAGTGCTGCAGCCTTTTACCCGAAAGAAGTATAATACATCTGTGCCAATTTACATGAAACAAGGGACTATTAACTAATTCCATAGACATACACAAGCCCTTGTTCATAGAAAAGTAAGATGTGACATTATGTCTGGCATCTACAACAAATTTATTTAGATAAATTTTTCTTTCATTAATTGTTCAGAATAAGATTTCAGATTAGGGTATATATAAGCCAGGTTTTGGAGATGCTGTTTGGTTTAAGTCCCAGAAAAGCTATATCTGATGAATAACATACTCAGTGTTTGTATATGCTTGTGTTTGTTATTGGAGTGACGTGTGTGTGTGTGTGTGTGTGTGTGTGCGCGCGCGCGCGCGCGTGCATGCACACCATAGGACCCAAAGCTCTAGAAATAACTTCACAGAGAGATTAAAACATGGGGAGATCAACCTTGTCCACTTTACTGCATATACCATGAGTCAAATACAAAACGAGAGGCTCTTGCCTTGTTTTCTGATGGAGACACCCCTCTTCACTTTGCAATGAACAAATTGAAGATGGAAAGAGAATGAACTCCTGTATCATCTACCTGCCCTTCCAGTCAAGAGGTTGACATCTGAGCAGGGCCATGAGATTACAGTCATGACCCAGTATAAAAGAATGAGAGACATTTGCCACTCTTGTTTCAATTCTGGTCATAAAAATGCATTAAGTCTGGCATGAGTTTCTGTTCTTGTTGAAAGTGTCGTCATAGGAAAGCAGCGTCAGGAGAAGCCCCCAGAGGGTTCCCTGAGATATATAATAACATGTACCTGGTTTCTCTCTTCATCTAAGGACTTGAATGATCTCTCCCTTTGCTCTTGTAAGGCCACTAGGATATAGCTCTTTGGGCATAAAAATGAAGGTTCTTTTTCAGGACAAACTGCTTTAGCAAAGAAGCTATGGGATGCTGGCCGTCTGACTATAATCCAACCATATGTGTAACTCTCTACCCAAGGGAAACGAGAGCATAAGCCTACATTATACTATCAGGGAAAATAATACAAGGTACCAAGTTGGTCTTCTAGATCCCAGGCTGTCCTCTAGGTGCTTCTTTGCTCTCTGTAGGAGCCATGCTTCCAGACACTGTCGTCCTTCCAAACCTTTAATGCAGACCTTCCCTCTTCAGATAATCGCTTTTCTCAATTTCTTCTTCCTATCAAAATCACCCAGTTTTCTGTCTCATTTCCTTAGGACCCTGGTATCTTCTATGCATTCTGATAATTTAATCCCTACGGAGGTGCATATGTGTGCTAATGGTTTGATGTCTCTTAATATATTTGCATTTGGGCCATTTATTTATTTATGTATTATTTATGTATTTATGTATTTATTTGCTTGTTTGTTTGTTTGTTTATTTTAGAGAAACCCTTCTCAGCTCAAAGAAATAAACCTAATTGTAGTGAATCTCCATTTGTCTCAGGGGCTGAGATATTTGGAAGTAGGATAAAGGAAGAATGGAGAAACTAAATCATATTATATATGCAACTGTGTGGTTTTCTGTACCTAAATCCAATTTTTAACTGGTGATCAAGGAATATAATTCTCTCCAAAACCCCATCTATATTTGTCTATAAATAAAAATGGGAATTTTCAAGAGTACTCATTCATCAACCACTTTTCATAGATTCTTTTTTTTTTTTTTTAAGCTTGAGCCATCCTGCCACCGGTTGGCAGCTCAGCGGCTGCTCAGCTCGGGCCGGGAATCAAACTGCTGTTTCTCAGAGCTCAAACTCTTGAGCGAGC
>NW_017731525.1:2929699-2931452 GCF_001890085.2 Hipposideros armiger | reverse complement strand
CCTAAGAGCGGAATTGCTGGGTCATACGGTAGTTCCATTTCAAGTTTTTTGAGATACCTTCATACTGATTTCCATAGTGGCTGCACCAATCTGCAGTCCCACCAACAGTGCACCAGGGTTTCCTTTTCTCCACAACCTTGCCAGCACTTGTTGTTTGTTGATTTATCGATGGTAGCCATTCTGACCAGGGTGAGGTGGTATCTCATTGTGGTTTTTATTTGCTCATAGATTCTTGATAATGTGAAGTTAGGCTTTGTAATTCTTCCTTCATCTTGCATTAATTAAAAACATATTTATTGAGTGTTTACTATATACCTGACTCAGTGGTTGGTGCTGGGATACAAAGATGAATAAAGCAGTCTCTGACCACAAAGGTTTTAGTCCAGTGTTGGGGACAGACAGCTAAGCAGGCAATTTCAATACGAGTGATATGTCCTATGATGGAATTATTGCAGAGAGACATCTCATTTGCATAAGGAAACATGAAAGGGTTCCTGGGAGAAATGATACCTCATTGGAAACCTGAGGAATAAGAAGATATGGGGAAAAATTACCATTAGTTAGGGTTTAGGCTAAGGTTGGTAACAAATAGACTTCAAAATACAGTGGCTTAGACAAGATAGACATGAACTTATCTCTCATGTAAATCTAGAGGTAAGAGGCTTACAGTAATGCAGCTGTTCTTAGCAAGTGCATTTTGCCTCTAGGTCCAAGAGAGCTGTCCTTGCTGCAGCCACCTCCCTGCCAGCAGGAGTGTGCCAAGGGCCAGGAGCAAAAGAGAATGGCAAGTTGGGGAGACTCTCAGTCCTCTGGTGTGGCTGACACAGCGTGGGGGGATAGGAATGTGAGAGGCAAGAGTGGAGCGGCCATGTATGCCCTGCTCAGAAATTTGGACTTTTCCATTGAGAGAGATAGGAGCCCCTTGCAGTATTTTTCCCCACAACTATCTTTAAAGGTAAAATCTTATATTTTTTTCTTCCTTTTCAGTAATGATCTGGAGTCCTGAAATAAAGAGAACAAGTGACATTTTGGCATCTTAACTATGGTTCCACCTAGCTTGGGGCTGCTGCAATGGCAGCTCAGTGCAGTGGTGGGGAGTGCTAAGTCTGAGGCCAGACAATGTTTGAATCCCTGGCACTTAGCAGCTTTGTGAATGGGGGCAAGTTACTTAATGTCTGAGCCTTAGATTTCTCATTTGTAATATGGGGAAAATTACTCCTCATAAAGTTATGATGAATTATATAAGATCAATCTATCTTCTATCTATCTATCTATCTATCTATCTATCTATCTATCTATCTATCTATCTATCTATCATCCGTCTATCTTCTATCATCTATCTATATCTCCCCATCAAACCATCCATTCATCCAGCCATCCATCCATCCATGCATCCATGCATCCATCTATCCATCCAATCTGGCCATCTGAGCAGTTGCCCACTTCAGTGTTAAATGTCTCAACGGTATATTTTAAAAATTCATGAATGTGTAGCAACTTTCCAATCAGACGTTGATTGGGTATTATCACTAATGAAACAGGACATTCTTCCTTAACACATTTTTCCCTCTTCACCAGAGTCTCTCAAATTTGCTAACTGACCCAAATAAGAATATATTGAGGAGAGAAAGTGTTTAATTTCAGCCACTGAAACTTTATACAAAAAAAAAAAAAAAAAGGATCTGTAGCTGTAAAAGCTGGCCTTGGGATAAGGTCAGGCTGTTTCTGGAAATGTGTTTTGGAAAGTGATCTG
>NW_017731525.1:2917095-2925829 GCF_001890085.2 Hipposideros armiger | reverse complement strand
CCCAATAAATTGTGTTTGCTTTGCTCAACAGAACCCATTCTCAAGCAAAAGATGCTGCTTGCTTTCAACCTGAAATATTAATTGGAGACTGGAAGGAACTACACAAGGAAACAACTCAGTAATACCATCTAATAGGAAGGGCAGAGTTTTGTTTTAAGTCCACGTCTCCTATAGGAAGGCATTTCATTGCTTTAACTGTGATTTCCTCATATGGGAAAAAAAGAGACTGGGTTAGATGACCTCTGATATTACTTCCATTCAAATAGCCTATGTGTTTTATTAGCTCCAGGAATCTCAAAATGGATCTGTTGACAAGGGTGTCATGAGGTTATTATGTTTTGGATTTTGTTGGAGATGCCTGACACCTCTGTTTTTTTTTTTAATCTACTATTCTTGTCTAATTATTTCACACATTAATCATATTTTTTGAGCAATTATAATGTTCTAGGCACGTTATTAGGCAGTGGAAATATAACTGAAAAAAAAGATACATATACCTGCTTTCAAAAAGGTGATGATCACCCATTTTCCCAACGAAAAGAAAGCAAGCTTTGGGGGGCAAATTGAATATACAAACTTTCAGGCTTATAGAGAAAAGAGTTGCCTATTTATGGTGTTTATTTATAATAACATTTAGAGTCGTATCATACAAATAATGTTAATGTAAAACAGTATTTTATCCATTTTCACATTTTATAAAACAATATTGTCCAGACTCTTTAAAAGTGTCTTTGCCATCTTCAGAGCCACTTTCAAAGTCATTACCATAGTTTGTCAGGGTGCATATTCTTCTCTTCTAAATTGTTGAGTTAGGTACTTTTTGAAATGCATGTATATTATTGGCAATTCTACCCCAAATTATAGTTTAATAAAAGTCATTTATTCTGTGTGTGGGTGTTTTAAGTAGTTTCTAAAAGGCTTTTTTGGGGGGAGGGGGGCAACATCTAACAGTTGCCATTGAGAGACCATGTCCCAAGAACAGTAACAAATTGTGTTAATTTTTTTGCCTTTCCTGTTTTAAAATTTTTTTTCATTAATTCAGCAAGCTATCCTCTATGAACATCCAGTACTAGTATTGTTTGAAGTAATTATAGGGTAAAGTAACTTCTTAATAAAAATAAAGCTTGTTTGAAATAAAGTAATTGAGAAGGTGCCCTATAGATGAGATACTTTTAAAAGATTCCTAAATAAGGTGATTTCCCCCCTTTTTTGAGAAGGGAAAATTTTAGGAAAGAACTTCTCCCATGTATGTAGGCATAAATGGAACTTTAGATGGCATACACTCCCCAGTGTACTTATGCAGCTGGGAGCATGGGCTGGATGATAACAGAGAAATCATCTCTATAGCTTATATAAATTCTGACACATATAACCATTCATCACTGGGCACATTCACCTCATAGCAATATCAGAAATGGTAATAATGCATCATGCAACTTTAAAAAATGATGCATTGTCACAGTCATTCTCACACACAGTAACCATATGCAGTTTATAATATACCTGTGTTGTTAAACACAACATTTTTTTTTTTTGCCATCCTGTAAAGTCTTTATTTCTACTTCATCATCATCTCATAGAGAGACTCTTAGGCACCATCCTTTGTTTTGATTTGGTAGCCTCATGACTTTTTGTAGTATTTTTCCTTAAACAGAAAAATTTGAGTAAACACTGCATATTGCCAGTTAATCTTTTACCAATAATTTAAAAATACGATTGCTGTTGTATCATCAATGCAAAAAAGACAAAAAAGATATAAATAAAATTTAACAATCAAAGTTTTGAAGATGTACATTTTGGAAGCAACTTGTTGTTGTTGTTGTTGTTGTTTTGTTTTGTTTTAATGAGACAAGGTGCCCACCAGAAATCATGGGTTTAGGAAAAACTAAGTGTGCAATGTTGTACTTATACACAACAAGCAATGCTAGAGAGAGAAGAAACTAGAATAATGAGGTGAGTGTTTATAATCCTTGTGGAGATTAGTCACACCAATTTTTCAACTTTTGTTTCCAACCTGTTTTACAAGGTTCATTTCTACCAGAAAGAGGGTGGTTTCCCCCAGGCAACAGGCCTCTAATTGGTTATAAATGAATCAATGCCCATCAGTTTCACAGGAAAAAGCATCCTAATCAGATTGGTTATTAATGGATTAGGTTTCTATCTTGCTGGATCTTTATGTCTCCTTCAGCTTTGGAAGAGAACTAAACATTTTGAGCCAAATTGTCTAGTCTGTAGGCATTGCAATGCCTTATTGATCTAGACAGAAAAGAAAGTCTTCAGAAGAGACAGGTTTCCCAGATATCTAAAACACCATTATGAAGATAGCCGGTTTTAATGAAAACCTTCCATAATACACACATATTGCCTTATTTAACAGAGTTCCTGGAGAATAAAGGAATCTTTTTGTTGGGTTAAGGTCACCACTGTATGGACATCCATTATGGTAACACTCACTGTATTACACAGTGATATTATAAACCATTGTACTTGGCCCCCTCCATGACTGGCTGATTTGGAAGGTCTCTTTTTATGCCATCACCAGCTGTCACTTCTCACTGTAAGAGCTTCTAGCAAAATTCCTTAACCCTCTTGTTATCTGGTACCCATTAGCAATTGTGATGGTGCTGTCCTATGCCAGGGAAAGTTCAGTAACCAAATTTAGGAAATACTAGTGGGGCAGAATTTTTTATCCTTCCTCTGCCACTTATTAGCTGAGGGACACTGAGCCAGTTTATGTACTTCTCTAAGCCTTGGCTTCCTCATCTAAAAAACAGGGCAACAATACCACTCTTTGGGGTTGTAGTGAAAATTAAATGCGATAAAAATAAGTGCTGAGGTCAGTACCTGGCACATGGTATGAGTTCTATAAATGATAATTTCCATCTAAATGTCCTAAACCTTCCCTTAATCAATAAGAGTAGGAGAATAGGCACAGTATCCCTCCCCACCTTCCCTTCCTGCTGAGAAAAACATTTTGGGTCAGTACTTTCCAGTGCCTTTCACATAGCAAGCTCTCTATATGACTTTGGAGAAAGCCTGGTGAACAAGGCGGGCCTAGCTCTTGCCCTCACGGAGCTTAGTGAGTCCACTGTAGAAGGCAGAGAGGGAGCAAGTAATTATCCAAGAAATTACTTAATTCCAATTATCCTGAATGCTATGAAAAAGAACAGGCTGCTGCATGTAAAAAGAAAGCCTGTCTTGATATGGAAGGTCAGGAGAAACTTCTTTGAGATACCACATCCAAGATAATAATTGGAGTGTGCTGGAAGAAGGGCAGATGAGTGTTCTAGGCTGAAAGAGAGGTATTTGTAAAGGTTTTGCAGCTTAAAATTTCAGAGTTGGTGAGTGGCGATAGATGAGTGGGGGAGTGGCGATAGGATGAGGGGTTGGAGCTGTGGTGAGGCTGTTTAGGTGCATGGTCCAGGCCTTGGGGACTATGGCCAAGGTTTGGACTTCACTCTGAGAGAGATGGGGGCCACTAAAAGGATTTATATGGGGCTGATAATCCAGAGGTTTGCCACAATTGGCAAAATCTTGAACTGTTTCCATGTTGCGAGGTAAATAGCTATATCCTTAGCCCCCTACTACCTGTAATCCCTTCTCAGATGCGCCCTCCACCCCACTCCCTTACCCACACAGGGTTCACAAGGAGGCATCTAGGACCTTTTCAGTGTCTATCCCAATTGGTTGGTGGCCAATACTACATAGGTTGCTAAATNATAGTATAATCAGCACAGGGAGAAGAAATGGAGATATCACAAAACATTGCCTCTTTCATGGAATTATATATAAGGTGGGGCATTGCCTAGTAGAGTGATGTACTCATTTTTAAAAATTACTTATGATATTCATAGAATTCACAATGGAAACGTAATGCTATGGAAAGAACATTATGTTCAACTTAGATGGACCAAGAGAGAGCCATTGGTTTTCTACAAAGAAGGGATTTAGATGATGCCATGATCCAAGTGAGTGCATTTCTTTCCAACAGCAATACTGAGTGCAATACTGATCTTGAAGTATAGCATCTTCATTTCTAGAAAATGTGCCCCTTCTTTGATGAACTGTTTCTGTCTCTGGTCAAGAGACTGGAATAGTATGCTGGGAGGATCCAGGTCATGCTCCCAAGAGCTCAGGCAATAATTCCATCAGAAACAGGTAAGAGATGAGTTGAGAGGGTGCTGTCTGTCACTGCTCAGTTCAATTGAACTGACAATGGCTTCCAATTTGGCTTTGTTTGGTAAACATCTAGAGTTCTAAGAGAAGGAAAAAATATGCACACATACGCCTATTTTTCCAATGTGAAATTCATTTTGGCTACTTGCCGAAGACCCCCTGGAGAATCTGAACAGGAAGGAGACCCTTCTGTACTATTTAGAAAGACATACTTCTGTCTGATGTACCAGCAGTTTCGCATGGCTGCTTCTATCATCAATTTCTTTAAAAAAAAACAAAACGACCAACTGCTGCACTTCCTTTCTCTTGCCTAACCCATAGAAAAATTCAATAGATGACCCATTGCTCATTTTTTGACTGAATTTGTCCAACAAAATATTTTTACCCTTCAGTGAGTGGGAGGAAGAGGGTATTTTGGGGTGAGGGGAATTAAAAAGCATGGCAAGAGGAGGCCCATGGCTGTTACGTGGGTTCACGCCAGTCGTTATTTACACAGCTTCTGGGGTGATCTGGTTTGTCCAGTTGTGGTCCCAACATTTAGAAAACTCATTCTTAGGAAAGCATTACTTTACCCCATAGGCTTTTATACAACTTCAATATTACGACCCTGGAGGCCTCAACCTACCTTATCAACAGGAAGTTTGAGCAAGTCTTCCTGATTCCTTCTTCTCTTTCAATATAGGACTTCTCTATGCACACAACCAAGCATTATTTTGACACTCAGATTAGCCCAATTAAACTGAAACTCTTGTTTTGCTTCTTATGACTCTTCTTGTCTTCCTGTTTTTGACAATGGTATCCATGCTTTCCCAGCTTTACAGTTAAATCTTCCTTGATTATTGAAAATGAGAGGCACTGGATTGGGAACCAGGATCCTGAGAGTCTCTGACCAAGCTGACCCGGCTCTGCCACTAACTAGTGGTGTGATCCTGAGCAAGTCACTTATTTTTCCTCATCTTTAAAACAAAGAGGTTGGACAAAATGGACTCTAAGCACCACGTGGTTCTAGTAGCTCTTGATGGAACTGCCACATGCTGTCTCTTTCCAGCTCTAGCATTCATCTCCCATACCTGCTGTCAGTGATGTCTTGTCCACTTCCAAATTCTTTCTGGTCCCTAGAAAGATTTCACCAAACTAATTTTGTCCCATTAGTTAATTAACAATATAAATATATACATTTAAATTAACAACTCCTCCAAAAACAGTGAGCCATTAATAATAGAATTTTATAATCATCGTAAAACCGTCTAGGGCATGGAAAATGGTGTAATAATTCACACCTAATTGCTTTCAACCTTGGGCCCACAAACACACTAGTTGGAGAAATGAATTCAGATACTGTAATTCATGCCAGGTCATGTTTTATTATTTAAGTCATCCCTGATACTAAAAAAAAAAAAAATGCTTTGGTGCTCATGTAATCCACAAATTCACAAATTTACAGTGCCACAAACTACATGGGATGCTAGAGAAATTTCATATTTGCCTCTATTGTGAACCCTTCAGATGGGAGATGCATGTGAATCTTGATATTTCCTATAGTACAGAGGTTATTTTACTTAATAATAAACAATTTACATTATATAAACAACAACCTTAATTGCAAAATTCAAGTATTGAAAAAATTCTTTGTTAAAGTAAAATAAGGTAGATGAGCTGTCCCCAAAATGAGTAAGAATGACAGTTGACAAACTAAGCTGTGGAATTAAATCATATTTGTAGTATTTAAGAGCACAAGCTCTGGAGTCAGATTGCCTGGGTTGAAATGTCAGATCGAATGTTTACCACTTGTATTGGACCTTGAGTAAGTTACTTTGCCTCTCTAGCTTCAGTTTCCTTGTCTGTACAAAGGGGAAGATGATAGTACCAGGTTTTATAGAAATTGATATAATTAAAGTGTTTGGGGGATGTCTGGTGCTTAGTAATTGAAACATGTGTGTTATTAGGGGTATTATTAGAAACCATGGCATCCTTCCTTGAAGGCTTATAAAGGCATATGTGTGCTTTGTATGTACATAGCCCAGGTCTTAATTATATATACAGTGTTGCTTAAGATGGGTGCATCTACCCTGAAGCCTGTTTAAAAATTTAACACGGTCAGCCAATCCAGGCCAATTTAAGATACATTGAGGATGTTCATGTGAGTGAGAAAAATAACAGATTAAAGGAAAAGAAGTAAGATTGGAGGGATTTTTGTGTATTTTGACAATCAGCAGCATTCAAATGGATTTTTAAAAACTCACCAATTTGAGCATTTATTCTAGGATTGTTAGTGAGACACTCATTGTTTCTGTTCATGAATCCCTATTAGAGATATACAGTGATTGTTTAAAATGAATACGTCATGGAGGAAAAGAGATGCACTTTTATTGATTTTTCTTGGGCATGAATGTATGGTCTGCTGAGTAGGGATCTAAGACAGCTTTGCTGCACCCCTTGTGTGTGTTTTTCTTCTAGTTCTCTGCTGTGGGAGCTCTGCCTCACTGTGTCCTGGACTGTCCACTGAACCAAGACCTGTAATGACTGAAAGCTTGTCAAAATAAAAAAAGTAAATACATTTTTCTATGATTAGGTGACCAACTCCCATAGCAGATCATGAACACAGAGAGGGCATCACACGGTACCTTTTTCTCTCTGTCCATCAGCTGTTAGGGCCCAATAAATTGTGTTTGCTTTGCTCAACAGAACCCATTCTCAAGCAAAAGATGCTGCTTGCTTTCAACCTGAAATATTAATTGGAGACTGGAAGGAACTACACAAGGAAACAACTCAGTAATACCATCTAATAGGAAGGGCAGAGTTTTGTTTTAAGTCCACGTCTCCTATAGGAAGGCATTTCATTGCTTTAACTGTGATTTCCTCATATGGGAAAAAAAGAGACTGGGTTAGATGACCTCTGATATTACTTCCATTCAAATAGCCTATGTGTTTTATTAGCTCCAGGAATCTCAAAATGGATCTGTTGACAAGGGTGTCATGAGGTTATTATGTTTTGGATTTTGTTGGAGATGCCTGACACCTCTGTTTTTTTTTTTAATCTACTATTCTTGTCTAATTATTTCACACATTAATCATATTTTTTGAGCAATTATAATGTTCTAGGCACGTTATTAGGCAGTGGAAATATAACTGAAAAAAAAGATACATATACCTGCTTTCAAAAAGGTGATGATCACCCATTTTCCCAACGAAAAGAAAGCAAGCTTTGGGGGGCAAATTGAATATACAAACTTTCAGGCTTATAGAGAAAAGAGTTGCCTATTTATGGTGTTTATTTATAATAACATTTAGAGTCGTATCATACAAATAATGTTAATGTAAAACAGTATTTTATCCATTTTCACATTTTATAAAACAATATTGTCCAGACTCTTTAAAAGTGTCTTTGCCATCTTCAGAGCCACTTTCAAAGTCATTACCATAGTTTGTCAGGGTGCATATTCTTCTCTTCTAAATTGTTGAGTTAGGTACTTTTTGAAATGCATGTATATTATTGGCAATTCTACCCCAAATTATAGTTTAATAAAAGTCATTTATTCTGTGTGTGGGTGTTTTAAGTAGTTTCTAAAAGGCTTTTTTGGGGGGAGGGGGGCAACATCTAACAGTTGCCATTGAGAGACCATGTCCCAAGAACAGTAACAAATTGTGTTAATTTTTTTGCCTTTCCTGTTTTAAAATTTTTTTTCATTAATTCAGCAAGCTATCCTCTATGAACATCCAGTACTAGTATTGTTTGAAGTAATTATAGGGTAAAGTAACTTCTTAATAAAAATAAAGCTTGTTTGAAATAAAGTAATTGAGAAGGTGCCCTATAGATGAGATACTTTTAAAAGATTCCTAAATAAGGTGATTTCCCCCCTTTTTTGAGAAGGGAAAATTTTAGGAAAGAACTTCTCCCATGTATGTAGGCATAAATGGAACTTTAGATGGCATACACTCCCCAGTGTACTTATGCAGCTGGGAGCATGGGCTGGATGATAACAGAGAAATCATCTCTATAGCTTATATAAATTCTGACACATATAACCATTCATCACTGGGCACATTCACCTCATAGCAATATCAGAAATGGTAATAATGCATCATGCAACTTTAAAAAATGATGCATTGTCACAGTCATTCTCACACACAGTAACCATATGCAGTTTATAATATACCTGTGTTGTTAAACACAACATTTTTTTTTTTTGCCATCCTGTAAAGTCTTTATTTCTACTTCATCATCATCTCATAGAGAGACTCTTAGGCACCATCCTTTGTTTTGATTTGGTAGCCTCATGACTTTTTGTAGTATTTTTCCTTAAACAGAAAAATTTGAGTAAACACTGCATATTGCCAGTTAATCTTTTACCAATAATTTAAAAATACGATTGCTGTTGTATCATCAATGCAAAAAAGACAAAAAAGATATAAATAAAATTTAACAATCAAAGTTTTGAAGATGTACATTTTGGAAGCAACTTGTTGTTGTTGTTGTTGTTGTTTTGTTTTGTTTTAATGAGACAAGGTGCCCACCAGAAATCATGGGTTTAGGAAAAACTAAGTGTGCAATGTTGTA
>NW_017731525.1:2895955-2914110 GCF_001890085.2 Hipposideros armiger | reverse complement strand
TTGCTGTCATTTTGTTCTTCAGTCTAGTTGTGGAGGACGTTGCTTCACTGGCCCAAGTTGGCACCATCATTGTGCTCTTCCCGGATGAGGCAGATTGGTTGCCGGCCTCTGGACGGCTGCTCACGGCGGCTCACAGTAGCTCATGCTGGCTGCTGGCCGCTCACGCTGGCTGCCAGCCACACACGGTAGCTTAAGGCAGCCCACTGCAGCAGGGGCTGCAGCCTACGCTGTCACTGGGCGACTCACGGCAGCCCATCTCCAGGGTGAGCTGTTGTTCACTGTCTTAGCTGTAGAGGGCGCAGTGTCACTGGCCCATGTGGGATTGGAACCAGGGCCCTGCTGCTCAGAGCTGGCGTCCCAAGCCAGCTCTTAACCAATGCACCCCTCGGCTGGCCTGGTTGCTAAGTATGTTAAATATTATATCTGGTTTTAAGCAAATTCCCTTCTCCCCCCAGTTTTCTCCATTATAGGTTTATAGTTGTGTCCCAGATTGTTAAAGAAGATAGAAAGTGTTACAATTTAATATTGTTAAAATTAGAGCCAATTTTCCAACTTCCCTTTCCTAACATTTACTATGAATTGAATTTAACATCGAGGTCTGTTGATTCTATGATACTTCTGAAATGTCTCTTAAACTTGCCCAATCCTTTTCATCACTACTGATCTCATCCTGTCCCTTTCACTTCTCCCTGGGTGACTATAATATCCCAGCAGCCTTCTGCCTGGACTCCATGTTTTCATTCTCTCCCTGGCCCAAATGACTCTTCACATAGCTGTCAGTGTCCAGAATGTCTAATACACAGTTGGTGCTCAATAAATATGTCCTGAGTGAATGGATAAATAAAGGAAAACATCATGGGACCATAAACAAATGATGCCCAAGTGGGTAAAAAGTAGAAAAACACAACCGATTTACTCTACATTAGTGCTTTCTAAAGTGTGATTTTGGATGGCACACTGACAAACATTTTTCATTTTACTAGTTATGCATGTATTTTAATATGTATAAGAAAAATATTGATAGTATATTAACTTATGTCTTGTTCCTTATAATAAGATTAAATAAAAAAACCCTAGTCAGCTTAAGATTGATTAAACCATTTGAGTTAATAATAGCTCAGTACTATTCAGATATGGCAAAAATGGTATAGATGTTATACAGTGAGTGACGTTTGGGAAAAACTGGTTAACACAATGTTTTAAAACCAAGAAATTTTAGGACCTCTGTGCAGTAGCACTGGCTTGGCTGAATTGTCAGAGTCACAGTGAAGGCTTTGAACACATGATCCACAGCTCCTCGTGGGCACCAGGGCCTCCCAGATAAGTCATGTTAAAAAAAAAAAAAGAAAGAAGAGAAAGAAAAAGATAACATTGAGAATGTATGTTTCACAAAACTTTGGGGTGTGGTAAACAGCCCCAGGTTATTTCAAGCACTCTAAAAAAACTTTTCACAGATTGAGAAATATAAAACAGATTGAGTTTTATCCTACAGAGCTGAGGGCATGGTGAAGTCACGGAAAGAGGATGGATTTTGTAGTTAGACAGATGTGAGTTCAACCTCCAGCCTGCCTGTCACTTATTGGTTGTTTGGCTTTGGGCAAATCCTTGTGTGTCTCTGAGTTTCCTCATTAGTGGGACAGGCAAAGTAATTATGGCCTCGGAAAGAATATAAGGCTTCACATAGGTATGGGCTAGCAGAGTTTCTGTCACACAGTTGGTATTTAATGAATGTAGCTTCTCTTTTTCACTCCCTTAATATAATCTGCTTAAAAATAAAAGTAAAAGTAAAGTAAATAAAAACAGACTGTGATTGTACCATATGTTGTTTTTTCTCTGAAGAAAAAAACAAAGAACAATAAAGGAAACATGATGAAAAAGAAAGTAATTTTCAATGGCACTGAACTATTCCCTTGAGTCTTTAAAAATCTTTGATTGAAATGAATGAATATGCAAGTGTCACTTATTGATGGCCTCTTCCCATAAGCAGTGAACTCCTTTGAAATCATGTGGAGGTAATTGTAAAAGAAGTTATATGCATAAAATTACTTCTCTGGTGCAATAAGGATCATAAATCAGTTCACAATCAATCCATCTGCAACTCCTTCAGTTGCGCTGATTTCATAGATTACAACAAAAACTAAGTTGAGGGTGAATAACTGAAAGGCAATGGACAGACCCTGGGGATCCTTCTTCCAGCATTCTTGTGATGGAGCCTGGAGGAGAGTGAAAGAAGGCAGTGAGAGTTTGGGGAGGTGCACTATGACATCAGCATCCTCTTCCTGGGCTGTTTTGGTTTTTTAAGAAGAGAGATTTGCTCTTCTTTGTGACAGAAGGCGTTCATCACTTACTTGCCATGCCTCCCACTACATTCCTGCTAGCTCAGGGTGGCCCTGGACCTGTAACCACTGATACTTAGGATGGGTGCTGGACCTAATCATTCTGACCTTTAGAAACTCCTCTAGCTTGAGTGTCAACTATGAAAATCCCTCAGAGAATTTTGTTGAGGATTTTCTCTATGAGAAGTTCCACTGGCTCGTCTCAAAGAGACTAACTAGAGGCAGAAAGGTACCTGCTTTTATTTACCTTGGACTTCTTAAGTGGCAATAAAATACTTCACTTTGTCCTCAGGAGGACCCCACTGCTGGCAAGTCCTCCAAAATACTTCCCTCTTGGTGGCGCCTTTAGCCAGTCGTGGCAGGAATATTGATCGAGAATAACCTAATGAAATATGAGTGCCAGTGGATGTGTTGGGGAAAGAGCAGTCTGTGAGAGTTATACTGGATAAAAATTAAGCCCATTAGGTGCCTCGTTGAGTATTCAGGGGAGACAATTCTTGCTTTATAAAATATGCTTTGGTTTGCCTTATGGAAAATTTATTGTTCATTCATTTGATGCACTCCTTTAAGAGGTCAACTTTGACTTTCAGTGCTCTCAGAATTTATTCTTTACTCCATTGTTCCTTGTAAACCATCTTTATTGAATTTCTTTGTGCATTTGAGTTGTCGAATAGCCAATGCACTCTCTAAACTGCTTTATATAATTAACAGATATTTTGTGATTGGGGCAGGATGAAAATCAGACATATTGGTGCTAGTTCTTATCAGCATAGAACGGGCAAATTAATTAGCCTCCTCTGTTTTCAGAAATAAAACATGCTAAAGCCAATGCTCCTATACCTATATAGGTCAACTAACTGGGAAATTGTTGGATCATCAAGACTGTAGCATTATGAAAACATCAGATGTCCATGAAAAATGTCCAGGCTCTGCTCCTTTTGTGGTGGGACTGAAAGCTTTTCGTAGGAGGGCATTTCAATACCTAGGAAAACATATAAGAATGAAAGGGATCTTTGATGCCATGTCTTAATTAGATTTTATTTGATATATAAATGGTTGATATATACATTTTAATTCTAATGATCAAGCTAGGTTATTTTAGCCACATAGTTTACCTGAAGTAACCTGGAAATTCTTAAAGAAACAGATAAAAGTTTCCACTTTTTAGATTGGAAAATGAGGCTTTCTACAATCTTGGCCTCACTATCTTTTCAGTTTCATTGTGTTGTTTTTCCTCATTTGTACTAAGAGTCTCAGCTGTACTGCGATATTTTCATTCCTTAAATTCACCAAGTCATTTTTCCCATGATGTTTCTTTGACCTGGAATATTTCATCTATCATCTCCTTCAATTTTCCTAAACTAATGCCTATATGAAATAATTCTTGACCTCCCAACCTCCAGTAGAACTGTTCGTTTTTATTTTGCAAACCCATTGTAACTTACTCTGATTTCTTGGCATGATACAGTACTAGTCTACATATTATTTATATATTTGTTTATTTCTACAAGCTTACTGAATCTTGAGGCCAGGAATCATGTCTATCTAATTCATCATTTTTATATTCTGAGCACTTATGCAATGCCTGACACAATGAATGAATAAACGAATTAAAGGGGGGGAATGAATGGAAATAAAATCCAGCGAAGTAAATATTGACCTTATTCCCAAAGCATAGGTGGCAAACACATGGCCCAAATGCTACACTGTTTCTTCCCTTATGCAGAACAGGCTTTCCTAATTAATTATGGGCCACTGAGTTTAGACTAGGCAGTCTAAATCTTCTGAACTTAGCTTTTTTCTAGCACAGTCTTAGTATCTAGTGAAGGTATTTAGAACAGTGGTATCCTAACTTTTTAAATGAGTAACCCAAGTAGTAAAAATAATTGGGACCCATCCTTTATGGCTAGCTTCTGTATACCCCTCCAGTCCATATGGGGAGACTGACCCACATGGACCATGTCAATGGGCTCTTTTGTCCTCTTGACTCCTAGTAGGTTTGGCAGAAAACCTGGAGGACGGGGGAGAGTGAGGCCAGGGTACTGTTCCCCCAGCTGACACTGCTCAGCGGCTGTGGGTTAGCTTGTTTCCTCTCATGGTGGTTACAGCTTGTATCCTATGCCCTCTTCATACCTCTGCCTTTGCTTCTGGTTTCTAGTTCTTTCTTTTACCCTTTTCTGCAGTTACTCATCTGAAATGCACTTTGTCTTGTGCCCCAAACTTGTGTCACTTGTCCCACTGTTAAACTCTCCTTAGTTTATTCAATTTGAAGGTACATTCTGTTTCTTGCTCTGATCCTGACTGGTATCCTTCCAAGGCATGCAATAATTTTCAATGCATTATATGCACGAACTAGTCACCACCCACACATTAAGTACTAGTAAAGCCTAATTTCTCTTATTTTTAGAGGAGGTGAAGTTTTACTATTTTCTTCCCATACCCTGGTTGATCGTCTGTTCTCAAATTTTGGAAACCAATGATTTAGAAACGAGTTGTCTAAGTCTTTGTATCAGGTTTTATAGAATAAGGCTCTGTTGAATGTGGCTTTGAAGACAAAAGAGCGGGGATTGGTTTCTGCAGGATTAATGTACTTAGAGAAAAAATGATGCGTGTGGGATGTGCTTACTGCTGTTGGCTTTTCCATTTGCCTCAGGGCCTCGGAGTCAGCATGGCCACTACTGGGCAGAGAGTAATAGCATCTTTCAGGCTCTCAGGCAGCCAGTAAAGTGAACCTGTAGAATATTAGGCTGGGACTAAATAATGTTTGAATTACGGTCTTTCATTTTAAAGAGATTTGTTTTTAAATAATGAATGAGGGCATCACAAACCTTTGGCTTTGGGACTTTTAGTTCTTCATTCTTTACTATAGAATGCTTCTAGCCCCCCTGCCTCCACCCAAATAAAAATCCATGTTCTAGCAATGTCTATGGACAGAACTTGCAAGCAACCTGATTCTGACTTACGAGTATGGTCGATTCTATTTTTTAAAGAGATTTTTCTCTACCTAGTGCCTCTTAGAAACAAATGAACCCTAGTTTTGTGATTTATATTTATTTTCATAATTGTGGGCACTTTCAGACAAATGTTTACATCTCCTGTGCATTAGTAAAATAACCATAGTTATATTGTGTGTCATCAACAACATTTCTTTCAGAGCCCTCAGATGCACTGCCCATATTATTTCCTTAACTCTGCAACCAATAGTGCATATAGAGCTGGTCTCATTAGCAATAGGTCTCCTTAATGTCTAGTATAAAGCTAAACATTTTGTGAATTTTAGTTGTCCATAATCTCTTGATTTCTAGTGCATCAGTAACATTTTCTACATTATTATGAAGAATGTGTTTTCCTCTGTTTTGATTAAAGCCTTAAATAAACATGACGTAATGATAAATGGAAATATTAAGAGAGACAGCCTCATTGTTTAGGCTGTTATGAATCACCTTGCTCTGACATGGTTTTTAATTTGGGGGAGGAAAGCTGAAAGACCAGAGTAATGCAACTATTAAGTAATGAATTCGCAGAGTAAACTGGACTGAAATAGGGAGTTACTCAATACCGAGCCAAGCAGTGGAAACCAGAATGATTGTGAATTTTGGGGAAAATAAAAAGATGCTTAAAGTGATCAGGTAGGGAGAGAAGATTACTCCTGCTACACATGGGACGAGTTCTGCCTTTTTTAGATCATTAGGGTCATTGTTTGGGATTCAGCTATAGGAAACTAAGCTCCGACATTAGTATTAGAGATATTAATAGAATATTAGAATTTAAAGGGATACTCTTAGAGCTCAAAATAATTTGTTTACCAGTGAATAGACTGAGAACGGAGATTTGGGGTGACTTCTGTAAGGAACTGGAGAAGCAGAGCTGCACCTCGCACTTGCTCATCTGTCTCATGTAGTTTCTACTAGACCGAATGTCTTGAAAATGTTAAACTTGTGCTTTAGAGATGGAAGGGATCTAGGAAACTGTTTCATTCAAAGCGTTTCACTTTGCAATGAGGAAAGATACCCAAGTAGTACATGAACAAAACCTGAACCCCGCGATTCCTTGTCTGGTGCTCTTTCCATGACACCAACATTTAGTCACATGTCAGATACGGGGTTAGGTTCCAAAGGTACAAAGACGAACACTGTAAGATCTCTGCCTTTTCAAGAGAATTTCACCATATATCCCCATGTAGAAAATGTGTGTTTTCTTGTGTTCCCATATGTATTCAAGCTAAACAACAGAGGCTAAGTGCATAAAGCACATGGTGCTACATAGCTTTGTACAAAATATTAAAGTGCCTTATGTGCAATACATATTTCAAGTCCCTAAGATGTGAGTTTCATGTTGGCAGGGATTATTGCTGCTGACCTACTACTGGCCTGGCACACTAAGTACTAGATAAATTTTGAATGAATGAATGGGTGATATCTGCCTGGTATATAGGAGATGTTCAATCAATGTTGAATGAATAAATGAATGAATGTACAGGTGCAATGTTCTTAGGGATTATCCAGAATCTGAAGTGATGACCCATAAGGCCATAATTCATAATGCTTATTTTATGTCTGGAGATAAGTTAATTTCGTACTGTAGTGGGTTCCGGAAGGTCTGAAACTCTTGAGTTTGGAGGGCCAGCCGAGTAGCCCAGTTGGTTAAGAGCTTGCTCAAGAGTGCGAGCTCTGAGCAACAGCAGTTTGAGACCCAGCCTGAGCTGAACAGCTGCTGAGCTGCCAACAGGTGGCAGGATGGCTCAGCTAAAAAAAAAAACAAACAACAACAACAACAACAACAAAAAAAAACAACTCTTGACTTTGAGTACCAGTTCTACCACTGTGGTAGAGACTGGTGAGTAACCAATTTCCCTTTCCTCCAGATTATATTTCCCAGTGCCCCCTAGAGTTGGACACACCATTATGATGAGTTCTGACCAAAGGACTGTGCTCAGAAATTATGCATCCCAGTCCAAGTCTGTGTTGTGATAAGACTTACCAAAGTGAAGCCCTTCACATAATGCTGGGAACAGGGAAACACTTGATACATGTTAATTATTTTTACATGATTTTTATCATCTCAAGTCTGATAGCCAAAGGATAGTACTTTTTAAAGATAACTCAAATCATCATATATATTTTTTCTCTGCTTATATTTTGGCTATTCAGGCAAATAAATAACCCTCCACTTTCCCCCCATCACTTCCCCCCTTCATGATGAGCCTCAAATATATTTTGGAAATAGGATGCTTATATTTTCCTAGTATGGTCTTATATGTGGATGCCAGGTGATAAAAGCAGAGCTGTTCTAGCTCTACCTGCTGAGCCTTCCCCTGGGCCTTGTGTTGGGCTCCTCTGCAGAATTCTGGGGCTAGGGAGCACACAATTTGAATAACTGCCTTGAGTAAATGCTATAGGAAAAATGCAGTATTGCACAATTGCTTCATGCAGTGCCCTTATCCACTGTCCCCACAACTACCAACATCCTCTCTGCTCCAGCTTTCTCCCCCGTGCTCTCTCCATGCCTTTTTCCTGTTTCAGTGGAGAAACTGCATGACAATTGGGCTGTAGTATATATGGACTTCTTTTTCTTTCATTTAAAGTAGATTGGTTGCTTTTTTCAATAGGCTATTAGAAGAGTAACTGCTATGTATGATTTAAAGGGACTCTGAACTTTGACTCTGTACATATGATATATGAATGGCTCGAAGCTTTAGGGTCAAGGGTTAGAAGTAATGGATTTATGGCTAGATTTTGCCACCTCTCACTTTTCAGAAAGATGGTCTATTAGGAACATCAAATTATAAATATTTTTTCTTCCAGAAATGGTCTTAGAGAAGATGTACTAAATCAATGTTTTCCAATCTCAATCAAACTATATTATTCTTTACCCTGGGGTTCAGGAGTGATGGAAAGGAGAAGGACTTAGGGTGAAAAAAGACCAAAGCTACAGTCACTGTTGCTGAGTTTAGAATGAGGGGAAGGAGAGGACAGGAGGTGAAAGCATTTTTTTTTTACTTGCTAGGGCCTATGTAAATAGTTAGGAAATATTGCAGATCTTTTAGAAGTATCAGAAGACATGATAGATAGAAATATGCTGGATATTACTCAAAAAGAAGTATTTCAAATAAACTGGTCTTTTGGTGGTTGTATCATCTCGATCTATGAAAAGTGGAGTTATCCTACTTTACCTAGAATCATTCTGTGGTTGACATAAATATCTCAATATTGAATGACCTCTCAAATTATATTGAAGATGTTAATCAGCTAGTACTAATGTTCTTGCTTTTGAAGCCAAGGCCAAAGCAAAGAGCGCTTTTAAAAAGTTCGTAGTTCTCAAGCTGAGTGTCAGATTAGACTTGGAATCAGGGGTTGTTTTGTGGCTGTTCATGCTCAGATGTTCCAAGTCTAGGCAGGCCTTTCCTTCCTTGTTAAATTCTTGGTTAGTTTACACAATTCTTCTTTGCGATTATCAGATGATTATCGGTGGTCCACACTGGTCCCCTAGTTAGATTGCCTTTGTAACCTACTGGCTCATGTAAAAATGGTAATGATAATTTGGTTGTTTTTACTACCTGTGTGATGGCTGCTGTATTAAGCACTAATAACCATGTGTTATTTTATCTAATGTTCACTCTAATCTCATGAGACAGTGACACCCACTTTACAGTTGAATCTGAGGCTTTGATGTAGCTCAGCTAGTAAGAGAGAGAGAGAGCCAGGATTTGAACCCAAGTATTTTGGAATCTGATGTCACCATTTAATCCTACCAATGGTAACCACTTTCAAGGATACATAATCCACCTATGTGCCCTCCACTTGCCATGGAACTTCATATTACTTTGTTAAGCCACCTGAAATTCCGCTCATCAGAAATGTATTAAATATATAATTGTCATTTTTTATTAAAATGAGCATCAATAAAGCAGGTTAAATGAGAACTAGTATAAATTAGTTAAATTATGTTGTTTTCTTCTTAAGGCTTGGCTGAGGTCAAAATACTGGACTGGGAAATGTGACAGACAGTTGTGATTGCAGAAGAGATTATTATGGCACATGGGAAATTCATGTGAATTAGAAACCAAAGTGATATGTGCAGCTGTTTGTGGGGGTGAACCCTTCTTGGTAAGAGGACAACATAGGGGTTCAGGTGGATAACTATGAAGGAACATGGGAGTGTAAACGGGGCACAAAAAAGGATGTAAATAGAGCACAAAGACAAACCATTCACTGCTGTTTCTCCAATGGCCAAACCCACTTGTGTGGGGTAGAGAGAGTGGGGGTGGGGTTGAATTTTTCTCTGGAGGCCATTTTACTTTGTAATTCTTATCCTGTCACACAGATAGCCTTGCGTAGCTGTATTCTAATTTTCCCCTGCAGCCTACTCATATATCGTTATTCAATGAAGTAATAATGTTAAAAGCAAGACAATCTATAATGCACTTTCAATAAAACTCCGAAAAACAGTCATTGATCTTTCCTTAAGTCGTCTACCTACCCCCAGCTGCCTTATTGCTCTCATTGTAGAGGTGGTTAAATGACCAAAGATACTTAATATGTAAGTTATGAAACATTTCCACTTCCTTATTTACCACTTAATGGTCATTAAAAGAGTAGGAACATCATCCTTTTCCAGGTGATGTAAGATGGATCCTGGCTTGAATAGAGTACTCATTTATCAATAATCAATTACTCAGTTAACCATTAAAGATAATAATCATTTCCACCACACTTACAATAAAATGCTACAAACGTCAATGAATCATTATTTTACCCTAGTGCAGACCTTAAATCAATTTCTTATTACCATTCATTTTACTTCTGCAATTTTGACGGACATTCAAAGAACCAGAACATAAGAAAATCCTCAAATAGTAAATGGTTGTGATTCATGGGAACTCTATAGATTTTATCCAGGGACAACATCCAAGTGGTTTTGATCCACAGAATTTTGTTTTGAGCATCAGGTTCATTCTTGAGATCAGAAATCTTGATTGAGGTTTTCCAATTTTAGCTTGTTCAGATCCTGCTAGTTGCTTTTTACTCTCACAAGATTTAGTCCAATATTATGTTGTATTAAATGCACAAAACAGCTGGGATGATGGTGGAATCATGTGGTGGAGGTGCAATATCACTCTACAAAGGCTTTCCATTGCTCTCAGAATAAAGCAAGAACTTCTCAACATGACTGACAGGATGCTGAATCTGGTCACTCCATACCTCTCTTGCTTCATCAAAGACACCATGCTCTGCTCCTCTTTTGTCATTAGTGAGCCTGGTCTTCTTTCAAGCCCTTGTATTCCATGTGATCCCCCCCCTGCCACAGGACATTTGCATATGCTATTCCTTCAGCATGTAAGCAAACCTGCTTCCTGCCCCCATTTTCATCCACTTAATATCTATTCTTCCTTCAGTTCTAAATTTTCTAAATTCAAGCTTTGCTTCCCTAGGGAAGCCTTCCCAGATCTGCCCAACCCCTACTATATGCTCTTAGAATACCATTTCCTTTTCCTTCTTAATACTATCACAACTTCAGTTTTACATGTGACTGAGTGGTTGTTTGACAGATGTAGCCTCAGACTCTGACGAAACTGTGAGCTGTTTGGGGAGGGTTGTGTTTATTTGTGCTCACCACTGTATCCCAAGCGATTGGGATAGTGCCTGGTCCATAGTGGACTTTCAATAAATGTCTGTTAAACAAATCACAAGTTGATTAAGAAAAGATACAGAAAAGCATACCATTAAGCCGAGAGTATAGAAAATGTCAACAGCTGCTGTGAGAAGTGCCTCCTGGTCCTTATGGAGTGGTAATAACTTTGCAAGTTCATTTAACATTATGAAGTTTTGCTGATGCAATGATTTCCTAGCTGACTTCTTATTTTCCTAACAAGACCCAGGCTTCTCCTATCCTGGTTCCATTTATTTTCAAGGATCTTGTGGCCCGTGTTGTTCCTCAGGATTTTCTGGCACTTTCTTCTCTAACAATGGAAACACCTGGAGCTTTATTGGGATTTATGACTGCCCCATATCCCTCTGGCTTCTGAGATCCTCTTGAAGTGCACCTATGCAATAAATCCCCTCCACACAATAATCTCTGATCTGAATGAAGAGATGGCCCTTCAATCAAGTTTAGCAGCGAATAAGGCATTTCATAGAGCCACTTGAATATGGAGAGGGAATGGTAATGTGATTATCTTGAGTCTGGTCATTTGAGAAGATGGATCTATTTTCAACACTAGTTTTTATTCCATTTGAGCCCCTAATTTAATTTGGAATTATTAATAACCTGCCTGGTCCAGCTGACTGAGAAAAGGGCAACTTAGATTTGAAGGCAGCTCAGGGTGTAGTGATAGCTTGACTGAGTAAAAAATACACTCACACACCTTTTAATAGTTCTGGGGCGTGAGCAAGAGTCTGATAATTACGACTTTTTTCAAGGAAAAATAGGAGAAGTAAATAGTCATGGTGCACAGAGAGGTAACTTTAAGAGAAAAGTATGAGGGACAAAAAAGATTGAAAGATTTCCAATGTAGATTCTGAGGTGGCCCAAATGGTGTGACATAGATTTGACTCAATCACTTGGAACAACAGGAAATGAGGTAACTAGGTGTGTAGGGCATATGGGACAGAAAACCACTAAGATAATTTCTCAGCAACTAAAGCAAGAAAGAGTAGCGTCAATATTCTTTGCTATCATAGATAGTAGATGCTCAATGTTTATTATGAACTGTTGAATTTGCAAGCCATGTTAAAGTGTGTTGAGCTGGGTTTAAATCCTGAAAACTTAATTGAGGCTCATTAATCAATAACATATTTATATTGAAAGTCTCATGTGTGCTCCAGGGATCCTTCTAGGCACTGGGTTACCAAAGCAGACAAGTGGTGGGAGACAGACACCAAGCAAATAAAGAATGAAGGCTTGTATTTACTGTGTTAATTTTGTGCCTGCCTTTAACCTAGCACTTTACTCTTATTAAGCAATGTGGTCTTCCCCAACATCCTGTGATATGCATAAAATTATCTTAATTTTCGGAGAGGGAAGCTGAGGCATACAGCCTTGCACACAGCTATTAAGTTGGAGGACCAGGATTCCCATCCAGGCAGCCTGACTCAGGATCTGCATTCATAACATCTGCACTAATCTCACTGTCTAACAAATAAACAAGAACAGTATCAAATGTTGGTGCCTTCTCTGCAGAAAACTAAAATAGGATGATATGATAGAGTGGATTGGGTAGTCAAAGAAGGCGCCTGCAGGGTGACATTGAAATTGAGCTCTTAATAACAAGATGCTACACAAAACATTCCAGGTAATCATTTCCTCCCTGGTGGACAGCATTTCTCCAAGACCATTTTAAGACACAACTAGAACAAGGGCAATGATATTTTTTAAAAGGTCATTTAGTTTTCTCTTACCTCTATTTACCGGAGAATAATAAAGGAGATGAGAGAGGGAGGGGAAGTTTTTCAACCTCTGGTTCACATCTTGGCTTAGTCAGCCTTGTTGCAATATGGTTAGAACCACAGATGACAGCCTGAGCATATTTTCTGTGCTTGGAGGCTGACTTGCCAATAGTTGGGTGTCCCTCACGGAATCTAATGGGAGGTGAGCTGTGAAACTATCCATATTGCATGGCTTCCTGAATGTTTTTATTCCTTCGGTTGTGTGTATGATTTCGGAGGTCATAGCTGCAAGCATGAACTATCAGCTCTAGCTAGTTGTTGGGTCCACCTTGAAGAAAAGGGGTGTGGTGGAGTCACTCCTTCATTGTTTATGTGACAACACTTCTGTCACCTATCTGCACTGCACTCGGGTTCAATCTTAGGCCCCAACTCATGAACATTTCTGGTTAATATGCATCTCTGTATCTGCCACTGCATTAGGCAGTTTATTGAGGTAAATTTCATATAGATATTCACTGCTAGAAGTACCTTAATGAATAGAATATAATTTTCATATAGAACAATACTTAAAATATTTTCATGCCATTATTGAACGTGAAGTGGAGTTAGAAGTGGAAAGATGGGGGAGGGTTCTGATGAGTTGAGGCTTGTCTACATCTGTCTAAGGTTTAGTTCAGTGAATACAGAGTTCAGTGGATATTGCTCTCTAAAGAAAACTCCTCCTGTTAATAAGAAGGTTCATTATTCCCATGGATTCAGTCATCATTTTGAAAAACAGGCTCTAATTATAAATACCAAATTAAATCAGTCTTACAATAAGTGAGAACTGGTGTTGAAAATAAATTACTCACATAGAATTATATCAATCAAGAAAAATCACATTAACATTTCACTGCACATAAGACATGATGAAATTCTCTGTGACTCAGAAGATCTGATTGAAAGGCTATTTCTTCCATGAAGTCTTGATGATATGATGTCTGTAGACAAGCTCTCCAAAAAGTTCCCTGCTGGGATAGTAGTCTTATCTTATTCCATCTAGTCCCAAGGGCTTTCATTCTTTTTAACTCATAAATTAAAAATTAAAAATTGTATGATTCAGCTTATTATAATGTCTTATTCTGGGAGAATTAATATAATTTCTTTCTACCTCCTTCTTGCATTATATTTTAATGTTAAGAAATTTTATATCATTTCCTATTGTATATACATAAAAACTCTTTAATATACTGAATTGCACACTCATTTTAAATATCAAACAGTTGTAGAATTAATCCCAAACCTATTTTACATGGTAATAGATCACATGTTTTTAATCACTACATGTATTTTAATCAGTGCATAGGCTTCTGAACAATTATGTATGGTAGTTACACAGGAAGAATATATAGTATTTTCAATTTATTGGTTGTCTAGGATACCTGTTTGACTTAATTATCAATAAAATATTGTAATGAAATTTGACATATCTGGGTACATTTAACCGGTATACTTATTCAAAAAGACTCCATCTTATTTGAAATTTTCTTTTATTTAATAATAAAAATAGATGGCATCTAGTGGGACCAAATTATTTTAAAACTGTCTTAACTAGTCTCCAAAATTTACCTAAATAATTTCTGTTTAATAACTAATTAGTTAATGCTAAGAAGCATTATTATAAGTTAATTAAGCTATCATCTCTCAACTTGCATATGTAGACCTATAATTCAAGGTTGGATAGGTGAGCAACTTGACATTACATAGTAATGTTGAAGATATGTATAACCTACAGCTTCGCAAATTTATTTCCAGGTTTATAGCCTAGAGAAGCAATGTACAAATTTTTCAGTCTCAGAAGCCCCTTATACTCTTTAAAATTATTGAGAAACCCAAGCAGCTCTTGTTTATGAGTTATATCTGCCATGTTAGAATTTAAAGCTGAGAAATAAAAAAGAGATTTATTTATTAATTTATTTAGAAACCAAAATAACAAATCTGTTATATATTAACATAAACAACATTATAAAATAACTGTATCTGCCAGTACACACACACAGACACACAAATGCAAAAAAAAAAAATGAGTGGCATTGTTTTACTGATTTGCAAATCTCTTTTAGGTATAGCTTAGTAGAAGATAGCTGAATTCCTCTGTCTCCTTCTGCATTCAACCTGTTGCAATTTTTAAAAAGAATTTTTATTAAAATATAGAATATACAATATTATATTAGCTTCAGGTGTATACCAAAGTCATTCAACATCTATATACCTAAAGAATTGATCAGCGTGCTAAGTCCAGCAATCATCCGATACCATACCATGCTATTGCAAAGTTATTGACTATATTCCCTATGCTATACATTGCATCCCCATGACTTGTCTGTCTTCCTGTGTTTGTTTCTATGTATTAGGTGGGGCTGCCACATCTGCCAGTCGTTGTAAAATGGCCTTATGTAGTAGGTGTCTTGCAGGGCTCAGTGGCACAGTATCCCTGGTCACTTGAGCCAGGTGCTGCAAGTGTGTGCCTTTGTATGGGCTGTGCGGACCCTCCTATTGTAGTTGAGCCTTTGTTGCTGTTTGCACATCAATAGGAGTTTATTAGTTGTGAGGACTGGCTGTGACTACAGTGGAGGAGCTGTTGGGCAGGAGCTGACCCTACAGAACAAGATTTCACTTTAGCAGTGCTCTGGTGCCTGCCCAATCTGCCGTTGGGTGTGTAATTCTTGGAGGCAGCCGGGTGATATCCTGGCTCAGTCTGAAGCTAGCCACCAGGTGTAACAGCTCTGGGGCTTCCTGAGTTAGTCTAAATATTAATGCATTTGTTATACAATATGAAAGATTACAGTCATAACTATATCACAGATTTTATCAGAAAAGTCCTTAGATCTTAGGAAGCTGTGAAGCTCATGGTGGCAGATACAAGTTCTTCAAAATCTTAAATTTTACTTGAATTTTGAATTTTAGTATGGACAATGAATGGTCTCAGTTGTTTTCCTCAAAGTCACAAACTCAATTTGTTCAAATAGCCAAGTCTGCCAAATATCTGAGTCTGAATTAGTCAGTCATTCTTTCAAAGGGAAATGGTGTTCCGTGAAGCGAACACATAGTTTAGCTCTCATATCAAACAATCACGTACGTGCTTTTTCTTGAGCTAACCATCTTGTTTCAGCAGCGAAAGATCCTCATGCGTTTTCCCCATTTCATCACACAGAATAGTAAAAAGATGAGTGAGTACTCAAGGGTGGAAATTGAATAAATTAATAAATAAAATTAATAAGATAATAAATTAAAAATAAATTTAATAAAACAAAGTTTTCTTAAGACATTTTAAAGAGAAACTGGCAATTAAAAAAATCCTGCAAGTGCATGATAGGGAAGAATACAATGACGACTAGTACTCCTTATCATCATTGCCGTGATTAAGATACCTAGGTATCTTTTGAGCTTTCAGTACAAATATCAACACTGTGACAAAGGCAGATAATATCTCTGAGTCATTATGAAAGGAATTTTGACCTCATGAACTCTTGGGTGCCCCCAGAGGTCAGTGGACGCATTTTGAGAACTGCTGCCCTAGATAAACTCCTATATATGTATAAAAGAAGATACATAAAAATGATGGTCATTGCAGTATGTGTTGTGATAGCAAAGAAAAAGAGGAAATACTCAAAATGTTCATTGACAAGAGAATAAATAAATGCATGGCGATTATATATATATATGTATATATATATACACATATATATATAGAGAGAGAGAGCGAGCATATATATATATATATATATATATATATATATATATAGAGAGAGAGAGAGAGAGAGAGAGAGAGAGAGAGAGAGAGAGAACATTGGTATAATCTTAACAATTTGGTGGTAATCTGGATGAAGGAATCTGAGAGTTCTTTTGTACAGTTCCTGCAAAATTTTTATAAATTTGAACTATTTCACAATAAAAAGATATAAACTAAAAAACAAAACCAAATAACCTAGGGATATGTATTTCACAGCAACATGGGAAGAAGGCATGTTGCAGGTGGCATATCTGAGTCATTTTGATTTATCTGCATTAATGAACAGGGAAAGAAATACCTAGAGCAGCAGAGATACAATTCATAAACTTGAACTTTAAAGGGCAAATGTTAAGAAATTGCCTGCTCAGAGACTAAGCATGCACTTCAGTTAGCCTAGACACATGGAGGTGATCAGCCTAACGAGAAATTTTAAGGATGTCAAAAAACCATGGCAGAGCATAAAAATTGTACAGAACCTGAAGAACTCAAGGTTTCAGAAATAGATTAGTTAAACAAGATTGGGAACCACTTTCTGGCTACATGAATATATTATTTGCAGCTATACCTTGCATCTATGCTTAGATTTACATTTAGTTATTTAACAAATTGTTCCTAGTTTGTTTCAAGGTATTATTTCAGTAATTTTCAACTGGGAACCTTTTTGATGCATTTATTAAGTCTTATACTAAAATAATCTCCTATCAGATATTGCTATAAAATATCTGACCAACATGAACTCAAACAACATTTGTATTCAAGACCCTGTTCTCAGAGTAGGCAGACCTAGTAAACAGTGTCTAGTAAAGAATTTTGCCTGGATATGGCCTATTTTCTTTGGGCATATTCACTGGATATATTTCTGATGCCTGCTTATTTGACAATCTGCAGAGAGTCTATAGAGTCGCCCAGGTACGTTGTGCTGATCAGATACGTAAAGCTCCCGTTCTCTCCACTAATTTGAACTGAATATGGAAGATACTAAGATTCGAGCCAAGTGGTGAATTCAGAATTGCTACACATAACATAAAGCCCATCGTGGTTTATGTGTGCCAGTCAAAGTTCTCTGGGAATGAAAACTATCAGAAGACAGCGAAAGTCAGGTGGTAATAAAGAGAATATATCACATGTGCCAAGAGAAACAGCGACATCATGAAACAGAGAGAAGCCATGTGGTCCTTGAAAGAGAGTAGGAAAGAGCCTGTCTCCAGAGCTGTTCATGCTCCTGAGGATTTCCAAGCTTGCTCCAGTTGCAATATCCTTAATGAGAGGGTTTCTCTTAGCTAAATGTTTAACATGGTGCCACCAACCCCCAACTAGACTGTTGGATTAATATGTGGTTTAATATTTATATATAAACAACAGCATATTATTTACATTCATATATTCTTTAAAGAGCACATTTGCCTATGACATTTTTTATTGGCCTAAAATAGCAAAAATCTAGAGAAAACAACTTTTAAAATAGAAATATAAAGTGATGATTAGGAGAGACGTGGGCCTTCTTACTTTAAAAAGAGACACGCAAAAGGAAGTGGCTGTTTATCTAGTTTCTGGGAAAATAACTAAATCCTGGGTTTTGTTTGTTCAGCTGAATGATTAGAGCGGAGCTTGCTACTGCAATTGGACCAAGGATTGTCTTCTTAGTATATTCGTTGTTGCTTC
>NW_017731525.1:2888642-2890084 GCF_001890085.2 Hipposideros armiger | reverse complement strand
ACTTATCAACGTGCTAATACTTGTTATGACTGGTAAAATGGGATAGTAAATGTTTATATTTCCCTTACTTCATTTCATTACATACATTTTATAGAGATGCATATTAAAAAAGAGGAGTTATTTAAAAAAAAATTAAGTAATAACCTTAAAATGATGACCCCACATAAGGCACAAACATAGAACAGAATGATGATAATATTTCCTAAGTTGTTGACTTTCCTATTAGTTGCATTGACTGCACTTAGTATGTATTTAAGTCAGGGGCACTTAATGCAGAGGTAAATGTAAAGCACTCTTCCATGTTTGCTTTGAGATCACCAAAAATGGACAGGTAGAGAAATTGACGGGTACACTTAGTATGGAGCTCATAGGAGGATACTTCCTCCCAGTATGAATTACTCATTAAAAAAAGGTACAGAAGATTCATGGCATTGTTCCTGACAGCATTGAAATTCATTTTAATGGGGGTATGACCTAAAACAAACCTTTGATACTTGATCATGATGATGGGCTGTTTATTTATTTCTTCTCCTTCATTTCCAGCCTGGGAGATGATTAATGTATCTACCTTTTCTGTGATGGCCTCTGTGGACAAGGTGTGACTTTGAAGGACATTTATTGTTTTAAAGAGCTGATCCATCTACTTCTTCCTTCCAGGCTGTCTGGCGGAGGATGCCAACAGAACCCATGAGGATAGCCCTCCAAACTGTGTGGGAGGAAAATGGTCGAATTGGGAGCTTAGAGAGGATCATTACTCGCATCTCAGGTGAGGAATTTTCCAGGCCAGGCGGATAGCTGCAGGCATGTTCAGGTAAAACGGCGCCATATGAAGGAAAGTAGCTGCCTAATGTATGGATGCCTTTTCCAAAGATAACAAGATAAGTGAAACAGCTATTGAGTTGTTCTGTTTAATTTATTATTTTTATTGTGATAAAAATACACCTAACATAAAACTTAACCATCTAAACCCTTTTTAAGTGCATATTGTTGTGCAATCAATCTCCAGAACTTTTTCACCTTGCAAAATTCAAACTCTATACCTACTGAACAACAATTCCCGATTTCTCCCTCTCCTCAGCCCCTAGCAACCATCATTCCAATTTATGTTTCCATAAATTTGACTACTCTAGTTACCTCATATAAGTGAAATCACACATTATTTGTTTTCTTGTGACTGGCTCATTTCACGTAGTATAATGTCGTCAAGGTTTATCCATGTTGTAGCACATGTCAGAATTTCTTTCCATTGTATGTATGTACCACATATGGTTTATCCATTCATTCATGGATGGACACTTGGCTTGCTTACCTTTTGGCTATTGTGAGTAATGCTTCTATGAACATGGGTGTACACATATCTCTTTGAGACCCTTCTTTCAATCCCTTAAGGTATATGCCCAAAAATGGGATTGCCAGATCATATAGTAATTCTATTTTATTTT
>NW_017731525.1:2884273-2888637 GCF_001890085.2 Hipposideros armiger | reverse complement strand
AGAAACTTTGGTACATTTACACAATGGAGTATTATTCAGCTATAAAGAAGAAGGAAGTAGTACCTTTTGCAACAATATGGATGGAACTAGAAAACATTAAGCTTTCCTTTCTTTAGAAACAAATTAAACCAGTATTTCATGTTAAAATGCTAGTATGGTACTACCAGGGGCAAAAATGTTTTACCTCTAGGCAGTTTGAAAGTAGCCTCGAACTTGAAATAATTTCTGAAAAGAGAATTAAATTTGTACAGTATCACTGTTAGTAAGTAATGCCTGTAACTTTTTCTTCACATCTCATAATTGCTTATACAAAAGAATAGCAAGCACATGCCACACATATCACCTCTTCACTGATTCAGTCTTCCCCCAACCCTATGAGACAGATAATATTGCACTCATTTTACAGGTGAGAGAAAGTTATATAGCTTCCCAAGGCCACACTGCTAGTAGGGGTTGGAATAGGAATTGAACCCAGGCAGTTGGGTTCCGGAGTCTATGCTACTGTCCACTGAGCTGTCCTTACTTACAGGTTTATTCAATCCATCCACGTATTTATCCAAAATTCAGATACTTCATTTCCTTGATTTTTCCACATGCATATTGGTCTGAAATGTTGTTACTTGAGAATATCCATTGCACTGGTTAGTTTGCAGAACAAGAAGTAAGTGCCTACTTAACAAATTCTTTTCTCCCAATGAAACAAAGTTAAGAATCAAGACAAAAAATTGCAAATAGCTATTTTTTTAATTCACAGCTCTTCTAGGTGTACAATTAAAGGGCAAATTTTCCCTAATAGTCAGAAATATTACAATATTTTTCATTAGATGAACAAGCAGAACATTTGGGGAGTTGAGAATGCCCCTGTCACCTAGGTACTCTTCTTCGTTGTCTCACAATATCTCATCTCAGTTTTCCACACTACAAAGCACCAATAATACTAAGATGTTTGACTAGCTACCTGTTTCCAAGGTAAATTATAAAGCTTAATATCAAACAGCCTTTCCCTTTTTTTACACGTATGGTGCTTTGTGCAAAAGTATTCATCAAGAGTTATTAACCATAATCTCTTGGCACATTTAATAGATGTTAAGAAAAGAATTACAGCTGTGATTTGTTGAGTGTTTAGCATGTTCCAGTCACTGTGCTGTGCTTTGACTACCTGATTTCGTTTGTGAAGCCAGCATAACTGTTCACATTTTACAGATGAGGGAAGCAATGCTCCATAAATATCACTGTCATAATTCCAAATCCTGTGATCTTCATCATACAGACTGCACTGCTTCTCTCTCCCACTTTTCTTTCTTTCTTTTTAAATGTTTTCATCTGGAATGTTTCCCTTCAGCCTAAAAATGTTCCTTTAATATTTCTTTTTCTATTAAAAAATTATATTAGTTTCAGGTGCATGAAAAACGATGGTTGCTAGATGGGAGGTGGTTGGGGGATGGATGAAAAAAGGTGAAGGGATTAGAGAGTACAAATTGGTAGCCACAAAATATTCATGGGGATGTGAAATACAGGATGGGGAATATAATCAATAATGTTGTAAATATCATGTAGGGTGCCAGATAGTTACTGGACTTATTGGGGGGTTCACTCCTTTCATATTTATTATAGTTCAGGAGCAGTTCAAATTCTCTCAGCTTTTCTTTTTGCTCTTGTTCAAGGCGTGTACTTGTATTTTGCTGGCTATAGGATTCAAGGTTAGAGCTTTTTCTTTTTCTTTCAGAGCTTTAATGATACTTTCCATTATCTCCTGGCTTGTGCTATTTCAGAGACGTCTGTGATCATTCATATCTTTGTTCCCTTGTATATAAGGTGGCTTAAAAATGTTATTCCCCCCATTATAAGGAAGTGCCTCAGTATGATTTTTTTGTAATATCTTTCTAAGGAGATATTGAAATTTTGATTCTGTGGGTTTGTTGTTTTCATCTATATAATTTGGAAAAAATTTTTTCCTTAGTTCTTCAAAAATTTCTCCCCCAATCTATTTATCCCCTCTCCTTCTGGGGATCCAGCTATATATGTGTGGCTGCTTTGTATTGCCCCATGGGTCACTGAGGTTGATTTTCTTTGTCAGTCTGTTTCCCCTCTGAGTTTCAGTTTGGGTAACTTATATTGCTATGTCTACAAATCATGGACATTCTCTTCTTCAGTGACTAAATTTCTGTTAATCCTACCTAATGAATCCTTAGTATACACCACATTTCTCATTTTGTATATTGTAGTTTTCTCCTCATCATGTTCATGTTCTCCTTTGACCGTATTTACATATTATAATACCTGTTAAAATATTTTTGTTTCTAATTCCATCCACTTCTGTTTCCATATTTATTGACTGATTTTTCTGCTGGTTTTAGATGCCACGTTCCTGCTTCTGAGGGCATGTCTACTAATGTTTGATTTGGTGCTGGAGATCATGAATTTTATGTTGCTGAGTGTCTGGCTTTCATTGTCTTCTTTTAAAGTTTGCTCAGCTTTGTTTTCCTCGGCAGTTAAGTCACTTGCTTTTTAGTTTGATCCTTTTGAGGCTTGCTTAAAGTTTTAATAAGGAAAATCTAGAGTAGTTTACACTCTGGGGCTGCTTTAGTCCTACTACTAAGGCGAGGCTTTTCTGGGGTGTGTACTGAGTGCCCCAGATGTTCAGTGAGGACTCTCAATCCTGGCTGGTCAGAACTCAGTCATCCTCCAGGGCTCATGAGCCCTGGTGATTGTTTGGCTATCAGGGGTAGTTGTCAGCCTAGGTTCATGGGGTTTCATTCTGCATAAGTGTAGCTTAATCTTCAGCAACAGACTTGAGAGAATCCTTACATGTTTTCTGAATTTTTTTTATTTTTTTATTTTCTGGATAGCTCCTTCTTTTCTAGTACTTTGCCCCACAAATTCTGGCTGCCTCAGCCTCCCCGAACTCCAGTTCCTGGCTCTTTAACTCCGAGAGGCCATGATGGTCTTGTCTCCCCCTACCTTACCTGAGTCTGAAAAGAGCCTCCAGGAAGAAATCAGGGAAATTACAGGGTTCAGTTCATTTATTTCTTTTCTTTCATGGTCACAGTCATATGCTGACTCTGTCTAGTACCTGAAGCACCTCTTTCATATAATTTATCCTATTCTATGGTTGTTTATAGCAGGAAGGGAACTTTGGTACTAGTTACTCCAATATGGTCAGAGTTCTTTTTTTTTAAGATGCTATACATACTATCTCTTTAGGAATAAATCCATTGCGGAAGATGAGTTATTTAATGTAAATGTGTATTTCATGACTAAAGAGAATGCAAACAAAAATGAGATATATCAAATCTTTTAATAGTTAATAAATAATAATGGTTGAAATAAAAATAAACTCTTCTAGGAGCATAACTTGTCAGGAATGAGAATTTTTCAGGCATTAACCTATTTTCCTTGGGTTTTAAATAATTCTATTTTCTAGAAAAGAGAAAAGTCATCTGAATTCTTTTATATACTAGCAAGCTTAGCATTCCTGCCCATGGGAATCTTATGATGATTGGGTTTAACAGTGTGAGAAAATGTTCTTCTTTGGGCATTATTCTAGAAGGGGGGAGAAGTCAATTTTGGCTTTGCTTTGTTTCTCACATAGAATGAGGGTTCAGAATTTTGTTTATTTATTCAAGTTTTATTTTAATGCTCTTTGCCACTGGCTAGACCTTGGGAGGCAGGAAAGGGTGGGAGTTGAGCCACCATATTTTAAAAACATATAAGTAAAAATGATGGCGCCTATTTAAAAAATTTCAAACTCAAAAATACTTTCCTCTCAACCCAACGACTATAACATTGCGGTCTCCACAATAGGCCCCTGGCTTTTAATGGTTTCTTTTCCTAAGCTACTTCCTAGAATGGGAAGGGGAACACATCTTATAAAAAAATTATTTCTCCTTTTCTGTAATCCATCCATTAAAAGGAATCAAAACAACTTCTATCTTTCCTGATGATGATGTTGCTGGCTCTACATCATTAGAAATTGTTCTTGGGGCTGTTTTCCTGGGCTTGGCGTAAGTTTGTGGTTACCCCTCCACATGGTTTCCTGGAGTTCCTAGGGGCCAAAGCCATATCTTTGGGATACGTCTGGTATCTGGCAGAAAATTCTGGGTTCACCTCAGAATTCTGCCTACCAAAATGGACAATTGGATCTCAGTTTTCCAAAATATTTTATTCACGTGCTAGTGTGTACATGCATGCGTGTGTGTGTGTGTGTGTGTGTGTGTGTGTGTGTGTACATGAATAGAAGATTTTGTAGGGTACTTATCAACGTGCTAATACTTGTTATGACTGGTAAAATGGGATAGTAAATGTTTATATTTCCCTTACTTCATTTCATTACATACATTTTATAGAGATGCATATTAAAAAAG
>NW_017731525.1:2843927-2882518 GCF_001890085.2 Hipposideros armiger | reverse complement strand
TATGTGGGATCCGAACCGGGGCCTTCTGGTGTCCCAAGCCAGCTCTTAACCATTGCGCCACTCGGCTGGCCCTAGTAATTCTATTTTTAATTTTTTGAGGAACTGCCATACTATTTTTCATAATGCCTGTACCATTTTACATTCCCACCAGCTTGTTTTATTATTATTTTGTGGTTATACTTTACTATATATTTGTACTAACTCAGACTACTATTACGCTATAACTAGATTTTAAGTAACACACTTGCAGAGAACTTTTCTTATAATTTTAGTGTATTTAACAGAATTGTGCATCTATGTAGCATGGTGCTGAGGACATGGTAGGTGCTGAATGCTTCTTGATACACCAAGTCTGAAGGCCAATAGTCCCAGATTTAATAAATTGTTAATACCCAATCAATGGAGGTAAATGTCAAAAACTTAGGAGTGGGGTTTTGGTGCAAGGACATCTGGAGATAGAGACCATTATGCAATTTTTTAAGCCAGTTACCTAGTGTAGGTATTTTGAGACTACATCCTTTGTTTGACAAAGGTTGCAACAAGAGAGAAAGAATGGGTAAACAGAAGGATCTGGCAGACATTAAGTATCTGGCCATAGGAAGTGAGACCAATAGAGGTTGTAAAAAGAAACACCTCAGATTATGGGAATAAAGGGGAAAGAACTGTAGTTTTCAAACTTCAATGAATTTAGGAATTTTTGAGTTGCTTTTTGGAATAAAGGTTCCTGGACTCCATTCTCAGACATTGTCATTCATTTAGGTCCGGTCCAAGGCTCAAAAAATCTGCATTTTAATAAACATCAGAGAAAAATAATTAGAGACAGATGATACCCGATAAAGTCAGGTACTACCAGGTGATAAAATCAATGCTTGATTACCTGCGTTGACATGGAGAAAGGTATGGGGTCCTGAATCAATGACTCAAATACTGGGCTGCCTTGTCATCTCCAGTGCTGGGCTGGCTACTTCATCACTTGGAGGACTTGGTCTGTTAAAAGATACCTGGGCTCCACTCCCCAATTCTCAGCTTGTGCTGAGTCCCTCTCTACAATGACAGGTGTGCTGATTTATTCTTTACCTCCCGAGGATGGACATTTTGGAGAAGGTCCACTCTCTCCAGTTCTAGGATGATGATCTTCCATTGCATTTCATATTTCCAACGTGTGTCCTTCCGGGCATGCAGATCCCGATGCACTATCATAGAGACTGCCATTCTCCCTGGGACTATTGACATCTGCAGACTACCACCTCCATCAGAATTCTAATAAATTATTATTTTTCTATTTAGTTACCAACAAATCTTGAGCAGGGGGTGGAAATATGTTTAGTGTTAGTGTTTGTTAAGATCTTCTCCCATGAACCAGGGTCCTGAGTCCAAACTATAAAACAACTACCAAAGCCATATAAAGATCCTGAGGATGATTTGGAGAGGTTATGTCCCATGAAACAATTTCAGTTTGCCCCAAAATCTGTCTCTTTTGCCTCAAACCAAGCATAGTCTGTAGTGATACAGATTGTGGTACACAGAATCATATGATTCTTCTAGCCTGGAGTAGGCAGCTCTGAAATAAGGATCAAGATAGCTGAGCATCCTCCTTGATTTGTTTCTATAATTCTTAGGCCCATGTCCCAATCTGTGTTTCTAACATTCAGATGGTAGATCACACTGAGAAACAGAGTGTTTGCCCCAACTATGATTTATTTATATTATTTTTGCTGATGCTTTAAGCACTATAAGTATTCCAATTAATATCTTTGGATTTTACCCACCTATATCATCACTTGACCTCTGTCGAAGCAAGAGGGTAGGATGATGCAAGAATAGACTGGAAAGGAATCTTAGCTCCTTCTAGAGCCATAAATCAGTTCCTTCAAATTGCTGTAACAGTCAGGTCCTAGTTGAAATGAAAACAGAAACAACTTTTTTTCTGATTAAAATTTGACTTTCATCTTCTGCATTTTTGTCATCTGCAACTTGCCAACTTCAGCACTGAATTTGTGGGGAATAGAAATTTATGACTGAGATTTGAACTGTTTCTATTTAGCTAAGGTGAAGCCAGCAATCACTTTAGTCAATACATTTTATTAAGCAACTGTTGTGCTTAGTAAGATACTGTTAGGTTGTTGGAAAAGTCATGATGTATTTTTTCTACGTTTTTCATTGCAAAAATGTGTCATGGCTTTCCTGACAACCCAATAATTTTATTGAGCAACTATTATGTATTCACTGTGTTAAGCATCGAATATATTATGGTGAACAAGGCAAACATAGTACCTGGTATAAAAGTCTCTAAATAAACAAATAAAATAAGTAGATATTGTGAGTAAGCATTATGAAGAAAATAAAAAGGAGCTGAGATTAGGAATAAGGATGTATATACTTTATGGACAGGGTCACGGAAGGCCTGTTTCAGATGACATTGTAGCTGGGGCCTAAACGTGGGAAGCACCATACTGTGTAAAGAAGTGTGGGCTGGTTTAAAGGAGTTTCCAAGGCAGAGGGTCTTGAGGGCAAGGAACTGGCTGAAGCAGTGGGAGGGAGTGGCAGGAGATAAGGGTGGCAGGCACTGGGAGGCGATAGAGGGGAGTGGGGACAGGAGAGGTACAGGGCTAGAAACAGGAAAGCCAGTTAGAAGCTCACTAGCTCCTCTGCACTTAGGGGTAGGAGTTAAATAGCTGTCGGATATACGAATATCTCATGTGCTCAGTTAGCTTGAGACGCTGTCGCTCTGTCTCCCCAGTACCCACCTAGCAGAGTGCTAGTGCAGGGTTCATGTGAAGGAAGAACCTTGGCAGAAAGACCACATAGGAAAGAATATTTTATCCCGTATTTTCTCTCACTTTACTGTATAATCGTACTTGAATAGAGTTAGGAGCATTTTTCTGTGAATTATTCATTTCGGCACATAGAGCCTGTAAAACATCTAACGTCTCTAACCTTTTGGGACCATGGGGCTTCCCCAACCAGTATTTAGAGTAAAATCTCTGTGGTAGCACTTTACCAATTTACCCTCTCAGCTCTTTTTCAGTTCTTGGCTCATGTGAAGAAGGAGGCCAGCATGCTCTTCTGGGAACGCACAGCACGGATATATATTTTTTACTATCGCAGCAGAATTGTTTTGAATACACTTCGGCCATGAGGTTAAAACGCTCCACGAGGAATACTTCAGCAATAATTCTGCTGCCCTCTAGCTGAGCGCTGAAATCCCTCTGGAATGCTGGCATTACCCTGCAAGAAGGGTTCTGAAATGATTTTACTCACTGGCCTAGCCTTTCCGTTCCTATTGAAATTCTTCCAGAATGCTCACAGTAACCTTCAGTCCGATGCCAGAATAACTTGTAGGTTCTAAAAAGTTTTCTGTAACAATTCTATACTTTTTGGACAAGAAGACCTGATAGATGCAGTCATCAAAACCATCCTGGTCGATGTCCTGGGGTTCAGTTATTTCTGTGTTACTGATAACTTTAATGGTTTACTAATAATCACTGAGAAATGATGTAAAGGGATTGTGAAAGGGCCAGCATCATGTGCACATGATATGGTTGGATTTCCTTGTGAGGTTCTACAGCCACTATTGCTGTTACTGGTATTCCTTTTTCTTCCCAGTGATCATTTTCAGAGAGCCTGGACCTTGAGCCTTGGCTCCAATACTGAGATTGAACAAGAGCCGGTGAGCTTGCTCAGAAACACAATGTATTCTTGTAAGCTGGCCCCAAACCTGAACACATAGGAATCAATTTATTTTCAAAATTCAAAAGCATGTGGCTATGTATATTTTTGTTCATCTATTAATCCTTATTTATTCTGCAAATACTTATTAAGCTCCTACTATGTGTAAATGCTGTGCCAGGTACTAGAGATATATGGGTGGACAAGATAGTCATGGAATTTGCGATCTAGCAAAGGCTGTGTTGTGATGTGTAACTTCATTTGGAGATAGAATCAGAATCAATGATTTTTCACATGACCAAACATGAAATCTATGCTTTGTGGTTGTATTAGTTTTCTAGTTTTGCCACAACAAATTACCACAGACTTGGTGGCTTAAAAGAACACAAATGTATTCTCTCACAGTTCTGGAGTCTAGAAGTCCGAAATAAAAGTGTTGGCAAGCCCACACTCCCTCTGAAGGCAATAGAGGAAAATCCTGTTTCCCTCTTCCAGCATCTGGTGGCTTCTGGTGCTCCTTGGCTTGTGGCAGCACAATCCAACCCCTCCAGTTTTACATAGCCTTCCTCCCTGGGTGCTTTACATGGCCGTCTTATAAAGACACTAGTCACTAGATTTAGGGCACATGCTAATCCAGTGTGACCTCATCTTAACGAATGCATCTGCAAAGACCTTATTTACAAATAAAGTCGCATTCAAGGTTCTGAGTGAACATACATTTTTTTTTTGTAACATAAATTTTTGAAGGACACTATTTGACCCAATACAACAATAGGTTCATTTCATTAAAACAATTAATTCAAAGGTTTTCCACCATGCATTTGTTTGTATGTACACTCACATAAATATATAAATGTGATATATTTGTACATAAAAATGTACATAAAATATATGTACATAAATATATGAGTATGATCCTATTATATTACATTTTTAGTGTGTTATTTTTTCTTTTTTCCCTTTTTTAGTTTCTTCTTCATTCTGACCCCATAAAATATTTCATACCCCCTTGTCTTGAGGTAATCCACTTTAACAATCCAGTATATCTCCTTACATATTGTTTCATTTTCATATAATAATATACAAATATGCTCACATATATAGACACTATATATATAGATACATGTACATATACATGTTTAGTGTTCTGGAAGCATTGTTTCTTCTTTTTAAGTGAGATCATATTATTCACACATTTCCATCTCTGACATTTCTCTCTCACCAATCAAGGATTATATCCAAGTATATTTCTAATTCATTCGTTTTAATTCCTGTGTAATATTTCATAGAAAAAATGTACTACAACATAGTTACCCATTTTGTTGTTGATGGGTATTCCCTGGGTTTCCAGTTTTTTTTTTTTTTTTTTTTTAGCCACTAACAAAAGTGCTATAATAAATATCCTTCTATATTGATGCTTATCTTTCTGAGAGATACCGTTCTGAGAATGAGATTTCTGTGTGTGTGTGTGTGTAGTTGTAATAGATTTTTGAAAGCTTGCTTTCCAAAAAAAACTGCAATAATTTACATTTTTATCAGTCATCTTGCAAGTACCATTTTCCTGAATTTTGACAGTAAAATTTTTTCCTTCTAGTATAGTGGGTCTAAAGTGCTACTACCTGACTCTTACTTTATTTTATTTATTTATTTACTTTTAAAAATTTTTTCTCTTAATTATTTAATTATTTGACTGTCAAAATTATTTTAATGATATGCCATCATTTATGAATCACAGCGAGAAGTGCCTACAGTGGGTATCTTCTACCTGTGGGGTGGTATAGACGTGCATCCATGTGATTGACTATCCCGTGACTGTTGGTCGCCATGACTCTTAATTTAATTTGCATTGTTCTGACTAGTTTGAAGATGGTTTTCTATGTCAGATGGCTATTTGAATTGGCTCTTTTGTGAATTGTTTCTTTATGTCCTTTCCCTATTTTCCTGTTGGGGTTGTTTATTTCCTTCCTGGTGACTTGCAGAGCCCTATCTATGTAATATATATTACATCTCTGTTTGTTGTTTGCTTTGCCCCAACCAATGGTTTGGTCATTGACTTTGTTCATGGTTTCTTTTGCTACGTGAAAGTTTCAAATTTTTATATAGACATATATATATATATATATATATATATATATATATATATATATATATGCTTTCTCTTATAACGTCTTGATTTCTAGTCTTGCTTAACATTGTTTCTGCCTCTCTCTACATTGTACATGTAATGTCTTAGATTGCCTCATAAAAATTTATTTTTGGAACTTCAACATTTAGACTTTTAATTGTAAATTTTAAATTACAATTTAATCAAAAGTTTTATGATGAAAATGTTAAAAGAAATAAAGAAAATTAGAAAGGATACAATAAACACCCATGTACTTGCCACCTGGAACAATAGTCAGCACTCTTTCTCATTTGCCTCATATATTTTCCTTTCTTTTTAAAGCCTCACCTATTCCAGTTCCCTGACTTGAGTCCCATTTCAGTTAGATCTCTTTTAATTGGTTAGCTTTTGCTGAATAACGAACTACCCCACGAACTTAGTGGTTTAAAACCACAATTATTTATATAGTTCACAATTCTGTAAGCCAACAATTGGTGCTGCATTATTCTTCTGGTCTTGGCTGGATTCATTCATGGGCTAAGGTCAGCTGCCAAGTTGACTGAGCATTGGTTAGTTTAGGGTGGCCTCAGCTGGGTTGGCTGAGCCCTGCCCCACATGGCTCTCATATTCCAGCAGGCTAACCGAGGCCTCGTCATATGGGTAGGTCTGGGCAGGATTCCAAAAGACAGGGCAAAAGCATGCAAGGCCTCTGGAGGCCTAGGCTCAGAACTGGCACACTGTCAGTATTCTTCACAAGAATTTCAATTTTTATATGTAATTAAAGCTGGAAAATTTTTTATTTCATGCGTTACTTTATTTTTTTTTATCCTATTACCTAAAGTTGGGATACCAAATAACTTTTCTGTATTTTTATTTTGACACAGTCATTCTAGTTTCAGTTAATCAGCAGATAATATAATTCACAATGAATCATTATCCAAAGGATAGCTAACTGTTTGGTTTGAGGTTCCCTATGCATGAAGTCCAGTAAATTAGCATAGACTATTGTGGAAGAGTTTAGTTTTGCATTTTGAAACACGAGGCATATTCATAGAGCTGACCTTGCTAAAAGCTTTACAAAAGTGACATTCTCTTGAGGAATGCATTATAAAGTCTATCAAAATACAGTCATCTGAAAGGAATTATTACTAAGTCAATTAAAAGATTCCTGATTAAATTTTATGAACTGAGAATTCCCAAGAGCATAGTTTTATATTATTATTATTACTATTATTATAAGTGACAGGAGGTGATATTGTTCCACATATGGGGACAATGGAACATGTAAATGAAAAGTTTTGATCAACACTTATACCTCTTTTACCTTTTCAATCTAAATTTTTATTAATGGTAAAAGATAATGCACTTGAGATAATGTATATGGTTTATCTTCCCTTCATATTGAAAAAACTCACAGATGGTGGTTGAATTAATAAGAAGGGGTCATATATTTATGGCAACCAAGATGTGTTGAACAATCTTAAATTCAAATATTTTGACCAGTTGTTAAACCATGTATTAAAACAAAACGTATGGTTTGGGAAATATGGCTGCCAAAGCAGTAATAGAGAAATCATTTAGTCAAGATGCATGGGTTTAAGAACCAGCTTTCAGTCCTGATTGCTGAGTATTTTGAAACGATTGTGTAGTTTAAGAGAAAAGTACCTGTTTTGTGGCCAGATGGGGCTGGTTTCAAAATTTAGGTTATTCTACCTGCCTATACTTAGAAAAGTAACCTTTAAAACTTTCTAAACAATTATTTTCTGATCTGTAAATTCTGAAAAATCACCTGACCCTCATGAAATTTAAGGACAAAATGAAATAATATAAATAAACACTCTGGCCCAAAGCCTGGCACACAGTAAATATTTAATGCTTCAATGTTCTATGCTTCAATTTTTCTTTTCCCAAATGGAGACACGAAACTTACTGTGGAGCACGGCAGCCTAGTGCTTAAGAGCATGGAATTTGAGTGGGGAAAATCTGGGTGAACCTCCAGTTGTGCCACTACAAAGCTAGGCAACTTTGGCCAAGTTAGGCCTGGGTGTAACTGAAGTTTCAGTTTAGGCTTTGGGATTCATCCCTAGTCTGCTATCTGGTTTCAGCTTTGGTCTTAGATTTTGTACAGCCAGTGAGTTAAATGTCAATTTTAATGTCACTTCTGATACCCTTGAAGTTGTGCATGATCAAATAAGTTAACGTCATATCTAATCAGCAAAATCTTATTTGCTTAAGCATGGAATACCTTTCAGGGTTAGTTTATATGATAGTGTGGATTATTATTCGGGAAGTAGTCATTCCTCTTTCCTCCCATGTGTGTGGAATATATTTTCCCTCCCTTATCAATGTTGGGCTTGGCCATGTGATGTGCTTTGGACAATGGGATGTTAGTGGTTGTGATACAAGCAAAGACCTGGAACGTGCTTGTGCGATTGTGTTTGCCATCTTGTGCCTCTGCCACTGCCATGAGAAGAGCTTCTCCTGAGCAGCTGCTGCTCCATCAGCATGGGGTACAGAATACCCACCTGCAGGGAAGACCTGAGCCCAGGCTGCAGTGAGGAGCCAAGACCAGCTAGTCCTGCAGCTTGAATCAGAGTCACCCAGACTAGGTCAGCTGAGCTTTGGCTGACTTACAGATATGTTGTATATGAGCAAGAATAAATAATTATGGTTTTAAGCCACTGAATCTTGGGATGGCTGTTTATAGAGCATAGCTGTGTAATACAGTTTGGGAATATGCACTTTTAAATATAGGTAACCATTCACGATTTACCTTGGAGTGAAATTGTTCTTAAGAGGTATATCTCATAAAGTTTTATTATTCAGTTGATATATAAATGTTTGTTATTAAGATAAGAATGCTACAATAATTCATAATGATTTTGAAAGCTATTGATTTATTGTACAGAAATATTTTTTAGAACTTTCAAATATTTAAATAGGGAAGCATTTGTAATGTGAATATTAATAGAGAGTTCCTTAGTGAAATAATTTAGGCAAAATATATTCTTTCAATTTGTTGAATTCTTTTATAAGCATTCAACAAATACTTTTAATAGTTAAAATAGCAACATAAAAACAAATAATAGAGATTAGATTTTATTGTAATTCTGGTCTTTGTAGAGTTGTTTGATGTACTGATATTTTGTATGTTAAAGAAGTAACCCTTGAGAACTGATTTAAGTTTGAACTACTTAATTCCAGAAAAGTTATCTGAATAAGTGAGAGTGGTTATCTTAGAATGATTTGAGCTTCACTGAAGATTTCTATTAAATCTCACGAGGCATTTGTTTTCATTATCATCATCTTCATCATCATCGTATCTTCATAATCACTGTATTAAGGTAATTTAATTGAAACCAATAGAAGCAGACTCTGGCTGCTTAAATAAAAATAATATTTATTAGAAGGATATTGAACAATTGACAGGCAAAACAGGAGATCCAGGTCCAGTATGGAACTTCGGCAGTTCAAATTGAGGGACAGGGTATTAGGAGGAAGGAAGTCCCCAATAGTGTTTCCAGGGTGCTTCACTTAGAGTGAATGAGCTCAAATAATTTTCTATCTTATTGTTATTTTGTTCAAGATTCAAATTCCAGGAAGTAAACAACTAAATAGCCTAGCCAAGAGAGAATAGAGAACAATTTGGGGATCATTGGGGAACTGTCATTTCCACCTAATACATTAGGAAGTTACTACCACAGAAGATGGGCCAAAAGATACCACCTCACATTATATTTATCATTATTGTTATGAATATTACTCCCCATCATCATCTTTATTATCAATTGCTGGAAGGTTGAAGGAGAAAACCTATGCCTGAGACCAATCTCTAAAGAATGATGTAAGAGCTCAGTGCTAAGATGGACTTTATGGATCTGCATGAGTCAAATAGTGAGAAGTCCCTGAACAGAAATAGAGACATTTCAGATGTGGACCAATCTGGGACACCTGTTCTGGTGTGATAGGACAGTGAAAACTAAGACAGTCTTTGATGCTTGAGAACGGTTGGTCAGTATAGTAATCTGGGTTTCTCCAAGAGGCTTTTATAGCTTGCTCTGAGGCTTCCGCCAATGGGATGAAAAAATGCTCTTTTCTTCCTTGTTGAGTTCTGTTTCCCCAAACATTGTACCTTGCTCCTAGCTAATGTCTCCACATTAGTGTCTTATTCTTTCTCCCCAATGCTTCCATTATCTGATCTTCATTACTTATTTAGGTAGTCAATTACGATGTCCTACGTACTTTGGATGTGGATGTAGAAAAGACAGGACAAAAGAGATGCCCATGATTTAGAGCTTAATAGGGAAAGCAGATAAAACAAATATGCAAATAACCACAGTTTTGATAAAAATGCCTTGAAGGACACATGCAGAATGTGATGGCTGTATATGCAATAGGGGACTAACTTAACTGTGGAGGGTCAGGGAAGACTTCCATCAGGGCTAGAGTTTGAGCTGGGACACAAAGGTTGAGTAGGAGCTACCTAGGTTAGGAGGGGTGCGGTGAAGCGGGTAGGGCTTGGTGGCAGGAGCAAGCACAAGGGGGGGCCAAGAGGTGGGAAGTAGCTCAGCCCCCTGGAGAAATCTTAAGTAGACCAGACATCCTTGGTTACAGTGAGCGGGAGAAATTGGGGAGACATGAGGTTTTCCTTCCTCCAGTGCAAGGAGAAATATTTTCAATATTTGAAGCTGTTTCTTCTTATCAAGTGTGCCAATCCTGACACACTTTTAGGAACGGGTGGAGGGAGAAAATAGAAATATGGAAAGAAGAGGGCATTGGATAATTTTAATGCATGCTCTATAAAATCATTGGAAAACCACAAACCTGTCTGTCTCATTTGAGCTCAGCGTTTTACCTCTTAAGCTGCAGTGGCTGTCAGAGATGCAAATAACATCCAATCCTTGAGTCGTCCTCACCCTTTCAAAACCCATTTGAAGACTGGTCGTTTTTTTTCTCTGTTGGATGCTTAAAAAATTATCAGAAAAACAAATCAGGCAGAGCGGAGAACACTGTGTATGCACATGTCCCCCTTGCCCGGCGTTTCCAGTTCAGCGGGCCAACTCTCACTTGTCATATTGAATCCTTTATTACAACAAAATATTATTTTAAAGCTGCACTAACAGTAATTAGAAGCAATTGAGTTTTATCAACTAACACAAACTGTGGGATTTCGAACTTGGATTTTAGCTGGTATTTTAATGAAGTGTGTGTTAACAACCCCAAATCTTCTGTCAGTCCAGCAGCTGAGTTGCATATACAGACCTTTGATGGAGGGACCATGTGTTAACGCTCAGAGGCGTCAGGCTCAGATGTTGGCTCCACACATCCACACTTCTCAGATCTGTCTCCCAGGCCCGTTTTAGTTTTCTTTTTCTCCTAATGAATATTCTGATAATCCCACATTTGTTCTTATAAAATTTTGAAATTAAAGATTATTGTTCCCATGTGCACATTTTAATAATAGATATTTAGATGTGAGGAATGATGACAAATTTTCTCTTTGCTCAACTATCTCATTTCAGCCTGAGATGCTAAAACGACACGTGGTCCAGTGTGTTAGAACTTATTTAGTGAGAAATAGGAGGATGAGAAGGCAAAAGAATAAAAGAAAGAAGGAAAAACGATGCTCCCTAATTTTAAATGAATACTTTTAGTGAAATAAATATCAGGAAGCAGAGCAGCTCCCCCTTTTTTAAAAGAGAACTCTAAACATTACCTAAAGGCCTTTTCAGTTATACAGTTTCAAAGAATAACCTCCTTAGCACATGCTTACACAACCTGGAGGAGTGAGAGAGTTCAAACCTATGGGACCTCCCTTGACCAACAAAGAATGGGAACTGGCAGCTTCCCATCTCCTCATCTGGAAGGACCTATTGCATACACAGTTCCTAAGGATCCTCAGATGGTCACATGGAATTGAGAACCAGTAGCCTATAGGGATGGCTGATACAATAATGCATCCTTGTGGACTTCTCTTCCTTCGCTGTCCACTCATCCTAACATCCCTGATCCCTGGAATCACATTCTTAATAAATTACCTGTCGCAGGCACTGCTTTCAGCGACCTCAGGCTAAGACAGTTGGTACAAGTAGAGATCCCAGAATGCAGATTCTTGGATGAAATTTTTGACCTGGCTCTCTCACCAGTTAAACTATAGCAAAAACCCCACTGCTGATTATAAGTGAATGGTGATAAGTGTTGCAGCATCTCAATTACTATGACACTCACCATAGTGGATTGAGATGCAGGGCAGGCTGATTTACGGCTGGGGCACTTGAGTGTTACAGGGGCTAGGGTAGCCATAAGGACTGTGTAGCTTGTTGGCATGTTTTAAATCCTCAAAAGCCTTGAGAAGAAAAAACAACAAGCATGATATGGAAATTAAAGGGCCTCAGTGTCAACCGTTAAGGTGACCCTTGTCTCCTTCAGCCAGTGAAAATCGGGTCCAGTATCTAATTGTCAGCGAGGCTGAACTGCAAAGAACACTGAATGCACAGTCCTAACAAGTTTTATATGACAAAGTCAGAGCCTTATAAACAAGTGGGATCTTGGGCCCTGGTTTTGGAATATTTGGGTAAATAAGCCTGAAAATCTTAATATCCCAAGTTCCCTTGAACCCTCCAGTCTGGCAGAATCAGTCCCCTCCCCTCTTACTAGAGAATAACAGCTTCCCCTCACCTGGAGACCCTGCAAAAACCTCATCTCAGACAGATGTCTTACAAGATGCTCTTGATCTGCTTGTGATCTGCCTTTGTCTTCCCTCCTTGTCTCCAGACCAAGAAAGAGGGTCAGGCTGTGACCCAGCCCAAGTAGGGAAATATTGTCCCTATTCTGTGAGGACATGGCTGAAAGACCAAAGACCTGCCTGTCCTGGCTAATGCTCATGGAGAGAAACCTGAATACATTGAGCAGATATCTTGTTGAACTGGGATGGTGGTAGATGGAGGCAGCGTCTAAATCTGGAAAGAGAAAAATGTGTTGATGTGGGAGCATCCACCCATAACTCGAGTTTCAAGGTACTGGCGAGGTCATGGGGAACTGGCTGTATTATAACCCAGCATGGCTCCTTGATGCTAGGACATGGTGAGGAGTTGGGGACACTGGACTGTGTTGGCAGGGTGTTGTAGGAGTCAGAAAGCCCAGGGAGGTGAGAGTGATAGAATGGAATGACACATGAGGACACTGTCCTCCTGGGAGGCCCTGGAGGACAATGCCTTCACTGAGGCAGTATGGAATTCACTGGGGAGAAGACTCCAGCACCTTTGAGAGGCTCCGTAGTAGCTTCATTTGCAGGCTGCATGAACAATAAGAGATGCTAACATGAAATGGTGCTCCTTAGAACTCAGAAGGCCGTTGAATTGATGACATGTCATTATTTATGCGTAGTTCATTATCCTGAAGGACAGTAAGGCCGGAGTGGCCAGCAGGACACCAGGTCGAGATTAACTGTTAGATGCTAATAAATCATAGCAGACAAACTGTTAGAGACATTATATAACCAAAAACTAATTGATAAGTGGTTATCAAAATCCTGATATTAGTTGCTAAACTGGAAAATTGCAGACCTCACTGTTTCCAGATCATGGACCACAGACATCTACCCTCTGGGAAGTCTCTTGGCAGCCAGCTGGATTCTGTTGGAGTCATCTCATCTGCAGCTTTTTTCACTTTAAAAGGTGAAAATTAGGAAGGGAGATGCTTTTCTGGAGCTCTAATAGCTCGAATCAGGATACACCCAGTAACCCAGTAGGCTGAAGAGAAAAAGCATCAATGTCACCTGGGAGTTTATTAGAAATACAAAATCTGCAGTTTAACAGGGTCCTCCAGGTTATTCAAGATTGAGAAGCATTGCCTTAGGTGGTTTAGCTCTATCTAATAGAGAGAGAGAGGGAGAGGGAGAAGGTGGAAGGCTGTTTCAGCCATTGTGTGGTGTGGGCGTGAGATAATGGCATAAAGGAGCTGACACTGGGGAGATGCTACAGGGGTGTCTCTGAATGTTTTGGAACAAGGAGTCAAAATGACTCAGACAACAAAGGTACAAATAGAAATTTTACCAATTCAAACAAACAAACAAACAAACAAACAAACAAGCAGGAAAAAAAAGAGGAAAATGTAAATGTTTAGTAAACATTAAAAAAAATTTAAAACATTAAAGAACCTCAAATTTAGCAAGTAATGCGATGCCGTATTTAAACCTATAAAGCAAAGTTCTATAAAAATGATTCTCATTGTAAGCAAGCCTTGGTTATATGGCTACTCATTCATTGCTGGTGAGACATAAATTGTTACTATATGCAAGAAAGAATTTTATGGTATATATTAAGATCATATGTATGTTCAGATATGTCACTAATTTCATATGAAGAAACCTTTCCTGCAGCAATTATCTGAAATGTGGACAAGAATTTTAATGCATGAGCTATCATCATTGATAACTTTTATTGAGTGCTTACTATATACCAGACAATGGGCTAAACTCTTTCTTAATATGAATAACTTAATTTATTGTTCACAGAAATATAATGGTATAGGTATTTTTATTATATCCATTTACAAATGAGGAAACTGAGGCTCAATAGGTTTTTAATTCCCCGAATTTACAAAGCTAGCTATATACACAGGTTATCAATCATACGCCTCTTTAAATTGTTGAAAAGATTGTTTTCTACATACACAATGAAATATTATGCAGCTGTTAAAATAATAGCTATAAAGAGCTTTGATATAAGGCTAAGTAAAAAATAATGCAAAATAATACATTTTTGAATATGGAAAAAATGCAAAGAAAAAATACTAAGAGGATATATTATGCATTATTAAGAGAGTTATTCCAGATGGTGGGATTTAAGTGATTGTTTTCTGGTCTTTGATGATTTTTCTGCATTTTTCATTTTTTTTCTACAAGCTTGCATTACTTTTACAAGAAAAACTTTAAATGTCAAAAATACAATGATTGTACTTTTATTCTAAAAGGCAGGTGCACAATCTAGAGGTTATAGAAAGCAGGCAGGCCCCTACTCATAGGGAGGTGTGTGGACAAGTGAACCCATATTCTCAGCCACTATTGACCAGACAAAGCAAAATTCATGCCCTAAGAATGGTGGGTTGTCTACGATGGAGCTAGCTAGCTCTCTGCTCACCGCTACTAACCATTACAGGGTTTATATGTTCTGTATATTCTATATATTTCTATGCACAAGTTATCATCATTGATAACTTATTGAGTGCTTACTATACAATAGGCAATATGCTAAATTCTCTCTTTGACTTTGAAATTGCCCATTCTAGTTTCTGACCTCATTGGTGTTTCAAAATCTTTTAAAAGTCCCTTTCTTTTTCCCTCTCTCTCTCCCTCCCTTCCTTCCTTCTTCCATTCAACCAGTGAAATTCTCTCATACAAAAGCTTTTTACTCACCACATTTCATCACTCAGCTAAAACAAAACTTGAGAAAATTCTGTGAGATAAAGGGCCCTTTAGAGAGAGAGAAAAAAAAGAAAATCTGACTAAAATAAGGATTTAGAACAGCAGTGTCATGTGAAAGTGATCTATTGGATTTTAGCACCATCACAAGGATATATTATTTATGTGGGGTGCTTTTTTAAATTTTCTGATCCCAGTAAAATTATCATAGCCTTTCATGAAGCCCTTCAGAAGCCGTTAACTTCTCCCTCATTTACACACAGCTTCTCTCTCTTTCTGTCGTATTTTGCATCACTTAACCCAGTGGAGTGTTTTCAGACAAAGGCTGCCTAAAAGCAGGGGCCCACATTGTGGCTCTGCGGCATTCATGGTCAGTATTGTTTTTGAAGACCATCTGCCTGTCATTTGTTTGCTGATTGAGTTAGTGCACCTAATAATATATTTTTTTATTGGGCTGTGCTAGCCCATGAAAAGGAAATTATACACTCAACAGATGGGTCACAAACCTTCCTACCTTACTGCAGCTACTCCTCGAGTTAGTTAAAAGCAATCATGAAAGCAGATTATAAACAGAATAATAGCCTTTTTATAAGTGGTTTTCGCAGTGGTTGCTGGTTGTGGTGCCAAACATGATGGTATCAGGGTTTCCTCTCTTTGTTGTATAGGTTTTCCTTGTAAGAACAGTCTGAGCAATGAGGAGTATGGGAGCGAAGCAGCTGGTGGTCACGAGGACCAGAGCGCAGGAGACCCTGTATGCGGGGAGGGGCTGGTCTCATATGAACTTGATATAGCATGTGTTAACTGGAAACAAACCGCTATATGTACCAGGGACCTTGGTGCTCTTACTCTGCTTTTACCTCATGGGCAGACAAAGTAGGAGCAGGAAAGTCTATTACAAAAGGAAATCCCAAACAGCCCTACTTTACACAGGTAGAACAATGGAGGCACTGAGGGTCATCAGCACAGACGTCATGTAAATGAACAGCAAAACCCCAATCTCCTTGGCTTGACATTCATCCTTTCTCAGATGTTTGTTCCTTTTTAAAACTGGTAACTTCCTGTCCTTGGAAACTCTTTTTGACGTGGTGAAAATTCACGTTGTCTTAAGAGGGAGTGAACCTTCCTGACCAGGATGCTATTAAGTCAATTGTAGGTACAGGCAAAGGCCATGAGAGCAAATTTATTCTAGAAGAATCATGATGCAAAAGATTATTCCATTTGCCTCTGAAAAATGAAGTTGTGTCTTGTACTGAGAATGTAAAGTGCAATGACAAACTTTTCAGTTTTGTAGGGATAGACTTAATTTTTGAAAACTTGTAATATGTGAGAAAGCATTTTTCATAAAGACCTGTCTTATTCTGCTTTGGAAGTAAATAGATTCTGCTTCCATGAGTCAAAAACCAAGACAAAACAAAAAACTGGAGAGCACAATAATTGCTTTGTGAATCATTTGTGTAATTGCTCCTGTGAATTACTAGCTCATTTTTTGCCCCACAGTCTTTGGCTCCTTGCCTCATCCTAACTTCAAACCTCACATGGATTTTTAGCAATATACTTGTTTTGAATTTGGTATAAGGACACTACAAGGTGTGATAGAAAACTATAGTGAATGTTTAAATTAAAAAAAAATTATTACAGTAAAAGACACATTGCCATTAATCCCCCTCAAAATACTCCCTCTCACTTCGAACACATTTATCCCATCATTCTTGCCACTTTCTGTAGCAGTTCTGGAAGTCCTCTTTCTTGAGTGGCTTTACTTCATCCTCCATCATGACAAGGCTCCATGTCACACATCACTTCTGGTATATGGCAATTTCTGTCAAATAAAAATATTACGGTGTGTCCTCATCCACCTTATTCACTGGATCTGACACTGTGTGACTTCTGGCTCTTTTCCAAAGTCAAAATGACCATGAAAGGTAAATGTTTTGAATCGATTCAAGACATCGAGGAGCCACGACAGCGCAACTAAAGACACTCACGAAAGAGGACTTCCAGAACTGCTTCAGAAAGTGGCAAGAATATTGGGATAAGTGTGCTTGAAGCAAGGGGGAATATTTTAAAGGGGATTAATGGCACTATGTCTTTTACTGTAATAAATTTTTAAAATTTAAACATTCACCGTAGTTTTTGATCACACCTCATATGTGTATTGCCGAGGGTGGGGGAATGGAAGTGATGGCAGTACGAATATGGATGGGGGAGATGGGATCACTGGGAACATGGATAGGAATAAGGAAAACCAGGTGTTGCTGACAACCTTCCATCATTCAAAATCAATGGTCTTTTATATTTTTCCAATTGATGTACATCAACAAAATATTTTAATACCACTCCCTAGCTTTGTTCAGCATTCTGAAACTGTGTATTAGTGATTTTCGAGAGCTTATCTGATACTGAAGTTTTTCAGAGATTTTGTTTCTTTCTTTAGAGTTTTGGGGAGAATTTGGGGGAGATACCAACATGGTGGGCAACCTGAGCTGTGGGGAAAAAGTGAATGTCAAAGAGTCAGTTTCCTGTGATTCTCAGTCACTCTCATTCTCTGCATCAGATAGGTTCCAGTATAGCCAGATAATTGTCCAGATGCACCCTCATTGGAAGAGGTGCAGTCCTTCAAATTAACCTCAGGAGGATCCTTCCCACCTTGTATATATCTCCCTGCAACCACTGATGCTTGAATTCTCATACCTGGAGATCGATTCTTTAGTCAGTTTTGTCTTATGGTAAAATGCATGGTTCTAGAAATGTCTTCACCTGCAACCTCATCAGTCCTTTGTGCCTAGATGTGAATGACTTTTTGGACAGATCCTTGAATTTTATGAGGGGTGTGTATGATTTCATGAGCATCCTGGAAGCGTAAGAAAATGGGAGTTGGCCTTAGGAAGAGGAGCAAGCAAAGGACCAGGAATGAGAAGATACTAAGACTAAGCAGATAACTTTAAAGCCTGCTCACCCCTTCTCATTATGACCTAAAAGGGATTTTAACTCCATTTCCATCACTTTTTAGGACCTTGGCAAGTCAGCCCAAAGGAACATTTTGGCCATGGCTGCTTAAAATCTCTGAAGCTTTCTGAATTGCTTATGACTTTCTTTCTTCACAAAATCTTCATCCTGGCTTAGTTACACTGACAGGTGACTCAGAGACAGAAGTGTGCAGACAGACAACCAAACACAATAAAATTCCTAACCTTTCTGCCTTCTCCCCCAGGTGCCAGCAACACCATCAGGGCTGCTCCCTGCTGCCTCCCCTCGAAGGCACTTAGCAGTCATCTGACCACATGCCATTTTCATTAGGACAAATCAAGTTAGGAATCGCTTCCCTCTCCATCTAACACCTAGCTCTTCTTTTCAGCTTGATGTAGCAAGGATTTAATTCTGAGCAGGATTTAAATAAAATCAGAATCTGTCTTTGCCAGAGGAGACGTGTTTCTTCCGAAATGGAATTCGTCGGCTGGGTCACTTGCTAGTTAGCCCCACTTCCCTCCAGTGTAGGGACCCAGGGAAATGATATGCTAACACCACCCTCCCCCTTCCCCACCATTCAAACCATTCATGCACTTTGCAGGGTGAGAAGTTAGGAGACCGTGTCAGTAGTAGAAGGGAGGAACAAAGCTCCTCTGTCCTCGCTGAATTTGATTACTAACTTTAATGCCTTTTGGCCTTAAAACATCTCTACATTTTAGGCAAAAATAAAAAAGAAAGGTATTTCAAATTTACATTAAAAATTAACAATGGCACTTATTTTAGTCAGGGCCCATTTGCTTGTGAGGAACTAAGCCCCCCCACCTCCCGTCCCACACACATAAAAGCTTAATCAAAGAGGGGTTTATTAAAAGGATATCAGGGCATACTACAGAAGCCACGAGCAGACAATGCAGGTAAGGCTCAGGAAAGGTAGATATCATCAGGCAGACCCTCTCTGCGGGTTGCTTACTCTGCTTTTCTTTGCCATGGTCATTTCTTTTATCTCAGCAAACTTGCTTCTTGGCAATCTCTTAATTCCTGCTCCCCATAATTTTATGCATGACCTTTTCTCTTGCCACATATTCTGGCTCACTCTGATTCTATCCTGACTCAGCCCCATGCATAGTTTCTGTCAGGTAATGAGTACCTACTTTTGGAATGAATGAATGAATGAATGAATGATCCTAAATGACCTTTCAGTTTAAACGCCCATCATCACTTAACTAAGTGTTGTATAATAGTTCAAAATCTTATGAGAGTGAATCTGATGACCTCAGTTTGTCCTATGAGAGAGGTATTCACTCCTGGTCTAATTATCTGAGGCGAGGGAGTGTGATTACTTTAGTGCAAACATGCTCACAAGGACAGTGGATGACTCCGTTTCTAAATAAAGAATGGTGGCTTAGGCAATTATATTTACTATAGCCACCAAACCAACATTCTTTCCTGGTAATACACCTATGTTTACTCAATACATGATGATCTCATATTAAAGGGATTGCCTGTTCACCTCAGAAACTATTTTGAGGGTGTTCACCTGTTCAGTATACTGATAGTATAGACAAGTAAAAGATCAAAAAGACTTTTGGCTCTTGTCTTATCTTCCTTAAGGAACTATTTAAAGGTTTTGTTTTTTTTAATTCAGAAATTCAGGTTTCCTATTTCCTCCTTCTCTACTACTTCAGTGCATAATTTCTACTAGTCTCTAGTATCTTATGTAGCTCTTTAACACATAAGATTTATTTTTATTTTTTATAACAACTTTGAATTGAGCCTAGAAGCTGTTATTTCCTCCCATTTTGGAGAAGAGAAAAATTAGGTTCAGATAAATTATGCCAATTGTTCCCTATTCTGGGCCTTGGGTTCATATGGAGTATGAGACTGTAGAAATGACAAGTCGGGGGCATGAGTGATTTTTAATATTTCAAGAAGCCTAATTGAAATCATATGTTTACCCTCAGTCAAGCTATCTGAGGTAATTACAACATCAACTTTTGTTGCCTTATGGGTGCTTAGTATAGTGACATGGTCATCTTGGGCTGTCTGGAATATTCATTCGATTGAGTATGTACTCAGTATAGATCATTTACTAAGAAAAATGGGATAAATATTTAATTTCCTATTTTATAAATACTGTATTTTTGGAAGACCTAATTTTTGCAAAGGAAAAAAAAATAATAAAAGGGATTCTCAATGGAGAAGGAATGGTCTTACATAGCAGCATTGGGCTTAGTCAGCAGGTCTCCTGATGCCTGGCCTGTTGGCTTCCCCCTACATGGCACCATTAGACTCCTCATACTACCAATTTCTTCCTCTGCTAAAATGGGAAGAGAATCTCTCACCACGTATGTTTCCCTTAGTTGGAAGAAGGAGTCACCAAAATACCCTGTACGAACCCAGATCCAAGTATTATTGTAAAGACTCTGGTGTACTCAGCCATCTTTCTGAAGCTGGTGTTAAAGTCCAAGACATGGATAATAACCACATTCTTTAAGAAACAAATGACTGGATTTACTCCACTCTTATAACAACTGGGCAGTGGTAAAGTAAACCTCACCCAAACAAAAGAAAACAAATTTTAAATGTCCATAGAGACACGGTCATGCAGTTATGCTCACTTAACAACTTCAGACCCAAGGAGCCTGTACCTTTCACAGTCATGAACTTAAATGTGGTTTTCAAGAGAAAGGACTAAAATAAACATTAATTTAAGTGAATCAGTTTTTTCCCCTACAAAAATAAGAGGTACAAAAGTCATAATGAGATGGAAGTAAAAGGATATTAACAAAAACACAAAGATAAATATGAAAAAGAAGGACTTTGGTTAGTTTTATTAAAGAGTGAAGGCAGAGAAGAAAGGAAAGATTGCTCTTGGCCTAAAGCCATGAAACTTAAGATAAAACTTTTCTTCTTTTTGCAGAAAAAGAAATGCTCATTAATAAAGAAAAGTGTCACCCGAATTTGCAGTAAGAGCAGTCCAGCCATGTTTATCTTGGGCTTGCTATGCTGACATCAACAGTGACATTCGCATGTTAACCCAGTGCCCTTATCAAAATAGAGAAGCACTTTAATCACTGTGTTCCTACTTTTATCTTGGATTAGCCCCATTTCTTAGCATTGGTGAATTTGAAGAAAAAGAATGTAGAAATTTAACAAGAGTTATGAATACCTTTTACAAGACCAAAATCCATTATGTAAATCCTAGTTTGGGCTCCCTGTCAAAAAATATCTTTAGGACCCTAAAAGTATTCCCAATAGCCTCTGCACATTGTACTTTAAACACGAAATATTTGAAGAGCTTATTGGGGATTTAAAAAAAAATCTCAAAATGGTTCTTAGTTTATAATATTTGTGTCAACAATAAACAATATGAAAATGCTTGCCAGCCTACCCAGGAAACAGAATATGAGACAAACAAACAAAATTAGTGCATGTATCTTCTGAATCAATGAGTGTGTTTTTAGGGCAAACTTCAAATGTTTTCATTTTATTAATTCCCAAAAAAGTGAATTGTGCTGCAATTAAATCTAAAAACAATTGATGTTTTAAGAAATGAGGCGTTGCTGCTAAACTTCCTACTGCTAATTTAGCACAGATTTCAAGCTGAAATCAAGACAATATGCTTTCTTCAGCTGTGTTTATGTGACTTCCAACATCCCTGTTAATTCTCTTTTGGCTTTCATTTAAAAGTTTCTGGAAGAAAGCTGACCCAGGGCTAAGTCACTTTATCCACCCATCCTAAAAAGATCAGGTGTTATAGAATGCATCAGGTGGAACAACAGTGCCTTCATTTATTGTTCAGTAAATATCTTTGTATGAATATGCAAATGCTAAATCATAGAGTCTTTAGTCATTTAAACCAGTTAGCTCTGTTTAGTACACAAATCTTTATAACCTTCAAAAGTCTCCTTGTGAGGAAGACAGCTTGTTCTGACATTTCATAGAAGATAGGATGGGCTTAAGTGGCCTGATCTGAAACATGAAAGGATACAGCTTAAAAAGCGTTTTGATTTCTAGATTCTATCTTCATAACAACTTCTGTGACACACTGGTTCCCTCCAGCAAATAAATAGAAAACCTTTCCTTTTTGGTGGCAGTACATTATAAATATGATTCAGCATTAAGCAGTGTAAACATTAATTCAAATTCTCTCTCTACCCCCATCACTTCATTGTACTATGGGGGACACACAGTTTATTCGGAAGAGCCTGGTGGCTATTTTCAAGCTTGTGTTATCTAATGGAAAGAGCTCTAATTTACTAGTTAGGGGTTGAGTCTGTTAGCCATTCTCTTTGAAACTATGTGTTATCTCGCATATTTGTGCCTCAGTTTGCTTTAGGTGCAAAATAAGGCTGAACAGACATACTTGCCTTTTCCCCATCAGATGGAGAGGAGGGGTAAAGCCATTTGTCAACAATGTTCAGTTCAGGATGGACTTCTGTGCACACTCAGGTGATGTGCTTATGGTCCACATCAGCCTCTGATCTGACACCTGCAAGTTTTGCCTCAGCCTGGAAGAAGAAGAAACTTGAGTAGTGGCCAGAACTGTTGCATACAACTGGCTTGCCATTGCTGAGGACGCTTTGCTCCTCTCTGACTAATTATTGAAACCTAAGACATATTAACCCCTTCAGAGGACAGCAGGGGCACAGCCCGCAACTGCCCAAACAGCCCCCTCTCCAGAGCTCATATCCATACTTGATTTCTTTTTTTCTTTTTCCTCCCTGCAGAGAAAAGCACTCTCTCTGCTCAGGCCTTGCTTTGAATTGGGCCCCAAAGTGAAAGAAGCTTAGCAGCTTAACAAATCACTAGCCATATTGATGGCTAGAGCTCTCCAAATAGGGGGAGGGTTGCAGAGGGGAAAAATATCAGGAATCAATGATCAAAAGACAACAGCAGCCATAAAGCCCCCAAATGGGTACGCCTTTGGCTTGGAGGAGTGGAGAGTCAGTCTGGGGCTGGCCCTACCCGAAAACAAATTTTCAGTGATTTCCTAAAAGTGAACATGTGGGGCACAGATCCATCCATGTTTTCAATTAGTGCAGCCAGCGCCTTGGAAGTCCGGCAATGGGCAGCAGCAGATGGAGGGGTTTCCGCGGCAGCCAGCCTTTATTTACGTATGAAGGCTCCCTCTTGTGTGAGTGTCGACCAGCCATCTCCACTTAAACAATCCCTTTGCAGTGAATGGTTGTACAACACATAACACCTCCTTTGTCTACAAGCCTCCCCAAAGCTCTCTGCCTGTCTGCTCTCTGCCTGTGCATTTTTATGATGACGATCAACACAATTCCTTGCTCTAGAGACACCCCAACTTGGTTGAAAGGGTGGTCTTTATCCATTGAAAATGAGGTTTTCTTGGGTAATTGAAAACTAAAGGGAGTTGGAGTGAATTGTTTCAGCCTTTAACAATGAATTTTGTCTCCTTATGGACTTTTCAAAAGTTGGAAATTTTATCCTTATGACTAGAAATTCAGATTCAGGAAATGAAAAGGGGAAAACAGAAAAGATGGAAGAAGAGAGAAAATAGAGTTTGGATAAGAGGTACTTTAGGTGTGCAGCTATTTTTTGCATTTGGATTGAATGCTCTCTTTGCAATCTTTGCTTCGTGTTTCCTTGGAGAGATTTAAACATGGCTCATTCTACTTTGTCCCTTTACATGGATGTGATCTCAGGCCGGTTCTGGATGAATATGGGTGTGCTGAGTCCCTGAGTAATAATGTTTCTGCCATGTTGGGGTGAGGCAGGAGACAGGTTACAGTACAGGGGACACTCCCCTCCCCAACACCAGCAATCCTTATCCGCCACTGCTTTAGCTCTCTCTCCTAGGGTCATTCCTCGGAGATGCCCCATAGCTGGAATGCCACACACAGTCACAAATATCCTTTCATGGAGGCTGACTTTATCGGGATAATTTGTCAATGTGCTTGATTTTTTAGATACCAAAGAGAATGATGGTGAAGGAGGGCCTACTGTGTATCTATTGGAACTGACATCTTCCAAGGAGATTAAATGAGATTATCCACTCAACAACCTGATACAAGAGATTCCTTTTCCCCCCATTTTTGTAGATGAGGAAAGAGGTTCAGAACTTCAAGTGCCTTGCTCCAAGGTGTAAAAATAAAAATATCAGATGGCCTTTAGAATCTCAATCTGCCCTTTCCACCTTAAATCATTTTTTTAAACATACGAGCATGAATAAATGAACAAGTAAAGTCCTAAATAAATACATTTTATTTAGTATGTCAGTGCATTTTTCAGCTTTGTTTTTATATTAGGTGAAGTCAGGTTAATATGAACCTTAAATTGAGACTTAAAAAGGAAAAGTCTTACAAAGCTCAGTTTTAACTCCCCAAACTTTATTGAGGAATAATTTATATGCAATAAAATTCAGTGACTTTAAGTGAATTTAGACAACTGTGTACAGTCATGTAACCATCACTCCAATCAAGATATAGAACATTTCTATCTTGCTAAAATACCCCCACCTCTGTGTTTCTTTGCAGCCCCAGGCAACCACTATTCTGCATCCCATTGCTCTAGTTTTGTCACTAGTCTTTTTCCCACCTCAGGACCTTTTCACATGCTGTTCTGTCTGCAAAAAGGCCTTCTTTTCATACCACACAGTTCTCTTACCTTGGATAATGTCTGCTCAACATTCATATTTTAGCTTAAGTGCCTCTTCTTCATAGAAAGTTATTTGATCCCTTCCCCCAATTATCCAAACTAAAACATGTCTATTATTTTCATTTATAGTGTTTTTTTCTTTTCCTCCACCTAACATATGCCAAGGTATATATTATGGAGGCATTTCTTTGATTACTATCTGCTTCCCTCAATATACTTTATGTTCCAGGAATGTAGGGACAATATCTATTTTGCTCATTACATTCTTGGTTCATTGATCTCGTTACTTTACTCATACATCAGCTAAATTCTTGGAACATAATTGGTGGTCTCACATATTTTTATGTGAATTAAATGAATGAATGGTTTTATCTATATAAAAATTCTGTCAAGTCTTTCATAGTGCCAACAGAAACCCCATCTCCTTGTTACTCTCAGCTGTTTATCTGAGTCCTACATACTCGGTACCTGGGGTGCCAAAGATGCATCTCACAGTCCAAATGCTCTGGGGTTCAGTTCATCTGATATTTTTTAACTAACAACTAAAAAGGAATAGTCTGCCATTAGCTAGCACAGAGGAGCCATAGGTTAATAAGGAGTAACCACTTTACACACTGCCAGGGGATGGGGCAGTAAGGTAAGGGATAGGCAAATATGGAAGCTGGGACTGTCTCCTTGATTTGGGTTGCCTCAGGTATGGCTTTGGCTGCCCTTTTGGACTAGAAGTCTGAGCATGGCTGTGGGGGTGGGTTGGGGAGGCAGAAATAGGGAAAGGTGTAATATAGGATTCTGGGTGTTGCTGTAAAACCACTGTTTGGTGATGATAACAATGATGATGTTGGTGGAAGTGGTAGAAGCAATGGTAGTAGTGCAAGAAACAATTATGCTCACAAGTGTGTGCTTGACATGTTGGAAACTCTTCTTTATTCATTACATTCATGCACTTCATCATCTCTCATTCCCAGAGTGGGTGCTATGATTTGCATTTTCATGACCCAGGTCAGACTCCTTAGAGAACCAAGTTGACAGTAAAGTAGGGGTGAGAAGTGGATGACCATGAGGGATCAGGCCTGCCCTTCTCTCTCTACCCTGGGACTGGCAGCAGAGACTTTCCTTCTGTTGGTTTACAACAGCTTACCCTTTGGCCAGTGTCAGAGAATCGGGATCCTCACAGTCATCCTTGTACTTATTATGATCCAAGAGCTTTTATTAATCTCTCAAACTGAATGTAAAAGTGAAAGCGATGTAGCTGGAGGAAGCATACATATAAAATTGTGCCCAGGACATAAATCAGTGCAGGGGTGGCCCTAGCATTGTAACTCATATAAGTTCTTTGGTCCTGGAGGGGACTTGACTCATTTATAACAGATAGCTGGGCCCTGGAAGCTAATTTGGCCACATGTTCTCTGCGAGATTAACTATGGTGCTGGTATTTGTGAGCAGTAGTTCAAAGCCCTGGGCCAATCATGTACCCATGTTACTCTATTTCCTTCAGCTGTCCATGGGAGCTTCCCTCCCACTGAGTAGGTGATGGCCCAGAATTATCATTTTGTCAGTATGTTACAGCTGTGAACCTATTCTTTTTCCATTTCCTAGAGAATTTCTTTCGTTGCTAGTAGCTGCCATTTCCTTGGTGATCCCATCTAAGCTCACGGCTGAGAAGATCATCTACACACTCGATCCCAGACCTCTCTCATGAGTACATCCAATTGCCTCATTGACATCTCTACTTGGATGTCAAATGGCCATTTGAAGCCAACACCCAAAACTGAGCTGCTGATGACTGTTTCGAAACCTGTAGCCTTTCCTGTCCCAGTTAATGACCACTCTATTTCCCAGCTACTCAGGCCCCACATCTCTTTCTGTCACACCATGTATTTGATCTTTCAGCAGATCTACCTTCAACATATATTCAGAATCTGAACTTTTTTTTTTGTCTAAGCTGCCATCACTTCTTATCTGGTTTGTTATTGATAGCTTCGTAACAAAATCCCTGCTTCAGTCCCTGCCACCTTTATGTCAAATTTCAATATAGCCTCCAGAACATACCTCTTAAAATATGTCATGTCACACCACTCCTTTGCTCTGCACCCTCCTCATCTGAGACTTCTCATCTCAGAGTGAAAGCAATGTCCTCACACACCCTGAATGCAAGCTCTACATGGATTTTCCCCTGTTACCTTAAGCACAGCCTCCCCTCGCCACTCCACCTTCTACCAGCATGCCTCCAGTTGGCTGGCTCCCTTGCTCCTTTGAACTCCTGCCTCAGGTTTTGCATTTGTTATTCCCACAGCCTGGAATGCTTTCCTCCCAGGTAGCTCTGTGGTTTTCTCCCTCACCTTCTTTCATATACAATATGAAGTTTCAATTTTAGATGAGTGAGCTAAATGATAAGGGTCTAAGTGGAGTTATAAATGGTGAGTTTTAGATGAGGGACCTTGGAGTGTTTAAGAAAAGAAAGTTTCAGGTAGAGGATACAGCAAGTGAAAAGTAACTGTGTTAGGACCATGCTTGACATGTTTACAAAGAGCAAGCCGACCATTGTGGCAAAGGGGAGGGTGGTAGAAGATGAGATCAGATTTGGTAGGGGGCCAGCCTATGAAGTACCTTGAAGGATTTTGGCTTTTATTTTGAGGAAGATGGAAGCTGTTGGGGGTGAGCTGGTGATTGACATGAATTGACTTGCCTTTTAGGAAATCCCTTTGGCTTGTGTGTGTAGAAGAATAAATTATAGGGTCAATATTGGAAGTAAGAAGACCAGACAAGATTGTTGATCTGGTCTAAGGGCTTCTATCACAGTTCAGCATTAGAGGTGATAAAAGGATTCATTTGGATTCAGCCAACAGGACTTCCTAATGGATTAGATGTGAGATATGAAAGAAAAAGAGGATTCAAGGATGACTTCGTATTTTACAGCATGCCATCACTTGCCTAGGCTTTTGTAATAGCGCCCTCACTGTTACACCTGTCTATATTCTTGTCGCCTCTTAATCTACATCTACCCTTGTGCCCTTAACAATCTGCTTCACACTCCAGCAGAACGATCTTTTCAAAGCACAGAACTCATCAGGGGATGAGTATTTACTTTAGGAAAAAAACAAAACCCTCTTACGTGGCCACATCAGTGAGTCCCCTCCTACCTTTCTGGTCTTACATTGTGCCTGGTCCCTTCTGCTCATTCTCTGCACTCCAGACATTCTGGCTTCTGTCTGTCATCTCATCATGATTTCTCCTGCAGCAAGGTCTTTGTGCATGAGTTTCTCTTGCCTGCGATGTCTTTTCCTCTCCTCTTCACTGAATTAATTCTTACTTATGATTTATATCTTAGCTTAATCATCATTTCTTCAAGGAAATCTTCTCTGACCCCCCTGACAAGGTCGCACTCCCTGTCAGAGAACCATGTTTGCTCCCTGGGAGAAAAAAAATCACAGTTGCAGTTTTCCCATTTAATTTATTTTTGCTTTCTCTCTAGACTCTAACCTCCAAGGAGGGCAGGTGACGGGGTCAAGGCCTTTTTTATATCTTTTTTCCCCCCTCACTACTAAGCATTGCATACCAAGCACCGACCATTGTGCCAAGAACTTAGTAAATTTTTTGAATGAGTGAATGAATGTCTGTGCCAGAATGGGGACATTTCCTCCTCACATTTCTCTAAACCTTGACCCTATTTCCTTCATATTTCTTTATCCATGACCTGCTGTGCTGATCAAGCTCCCAGCTCCAGTTTGCAGAGTGGCCCACTCCTTCATGTTTGCTATTTTGTGATAGGTCTCAGTTATGCCAAGTGTATGAGCATGAATGACTAGAAGACACTGAGTGGAAGACTTTGGCAATAAATTTGGGTGGCTTTTGAAAGGACTACTTAGTGATTTACGTTTTCCAAAGAGCTTTTGTAATTTAATCCTCACAGAAATCCTATGAGGTAGAAAGATAGTAATTATGCCCACGGTGATAAAAAGAAAAAAAATTGAATGAGGACAGCTTTATTGAAGAAGCTTCTTTGCTTCTGAGCAAGAAAGAGAATTGTTTGATGAGAAAATTAAAGCATTCCTTACTGCACTTTCCAGGACAGTAGCCACATGTGGCTATTGAGCACTTGCAATATGGCTAATTCTAATTGAGAGGTACTATTGTAAGTATATTTAAAAGCACATCAGATTTAGAAGATTTAGGATGAAATATTGATTATACATTGAAATGATAATGTTTTGGATATATTGGGTTAAATGAAATGTTATTTATAATAAGTTGACTAATGGCCACCTAAGACATCAGGCCCTAACTCTTGGAACCTGTCAATTTTACCTTCTTTAGAAAAAGAATCTTTGTAGATGTGATTAAGTTAAGAATCTTGAGACGGGGAGATTATCCTGGAGTATCTGGGTGGGCCCTTAATGTCATCACAAGTGTCCTTTTAAGAGGAAAGTAGAAGTAGTTACACATACATGGAGGAAAAGACGATGTGAAGATAGAGGCAGAAATTTGAGTGATGTGGCCACAAGCCAAGGAATGCCAACAGCCACCAGAAGCTGTAAGAAGAAAGGAACGAGTCTTCTCTAGAGACTTCAGAGAGAGAACAGCCCTATTAATATCTTGATTTTGGCCCAGTGATACTGATTTTGGACTTTTGGCCTTCAGGACCGCAAGAGAATCAATGTGTTAAGACACCAAGTTTGTGGTGATTTGTTACATCAGTCACAGGAAACTAATACATTATTAAAATTAATTTCACCTGTTCCATTTTATTTTATTTTTTAAAATGTGGCTAGTAGTTAATATAAAATTACAAATGTGGTTCCCATTATATTTCTCTTGGACAGGGCAGCCTTAGACCATATGAAGGGTAATTATGAAGCTGGCAATGACCAGCTGTTCTCTAAATCTGTAGTGGACAGAATAAAAGCTAAGGAGTTTAACATGCAAAGAGAGTTTGAATGTATGAAAAAGGCTTAATGGCTATTAAATATTGAAACTGGCAGAGACCCTGGAATATCCAGGCTTACCGATCTCAGAAAATCGGATCAGCAGCCATGTCGGTCGACCTTGCTATAGAGCTGTCTGGAAGAGAGGAGTGAATCAGGAGATGTGAAACCTTGTCTCCATCTTGAATTACTCATACACTAAATTGTTGAAATTATAAGGCAAAGTATTTTCAATGATCAAATTTAAATTCCACTATTTCTACTTCTGTCTAGAACTTTCTCCTTTTTCAGTAGTGCTGAATAAGCAGGTGGAGGTTAATGAAGCCAAGCACAAACTAATGCTAGTTAGTGTGTGAAAGGACTGTGATAAGATAGAGCTAGGGTGTGTCAACTACTTGCAATAGTGGGACCTCTATTGGGTGAAGAACTTGATCTTCCTGAGCCTTAATGTTATCATCTCTAAAATGGACATAACGGTGTGCGTTCCTTGCATATTGTTCTAAAAATGGAAAATAATATGTGTAAAGTATATTACATGTAATAGGACTATAATACATGTCATCTTTTACTTATTTTTACTGAGGTTTTTCACACTGATATCAGTCAATGAATAGAGGTGATGATTTTGAAACAGACTTTCCCAAGATGGCATTATATTTTCTGGTATGGTCAGAAAAGGTAAAGGTATAGCTTGCAAAAAGTTTTAAGTCAGCAGTTTCTGGATTTGTAATAGACTGGCATTGCAACTAGACTTGGCAAGAAGTACAAAAGATTAAAACTGTAAATGTTTTATCCTTGGAATTTGAATTTTTGATCTGCCTGCAGTTGTCCATGTTCTACAGGAGTGAAGGTCTTTAAGTCTGTTTGGGGAGAAGACATGATAGCTAATGTTTATCAGAAGCTATCATTAAGGCACTTTCTAAGTACTTTTAGTGAGTAGATTAATTTATTTATAGCAATCATGTGGTAGATACTATTATTATCACTTCCATTTAACAAACAAAAAAATTGAGATACAGCCTGATGAAGTACTTTGCCTAATGTAAACAGTTATTAAAGACTGCTATGAGCATTTCAACTCAGGCTATCAGGCTTTAATACTCTACTTCTTATGTACTATATATACTGCCTTTCACAGAATATGGATCTTTCAGGACAGGCCATGACATTGTAAGTGCTCATTGCTGATGGCTTCAGTTCATCCACATATTAATAATGCATTCAGAACACATTTATTGGACACCTACTATTTACAACATATTGCACAAGATGTTAAAGGAATAGGAAGAAAAATAAGACAGCATCTGTCCTCAAGGAGTTCACAGTGTAACAAGGAAGATGGTTATATTAACAATAAACTATGAGGCAAAGATAATCAAAGTGACTGTGAATCAGAGGTATAAGGAACTGCTGTTTGAGAAGAGTCTCTCCCATGGGGTTCCAAGTGCCATGTGCACATCTTTATTGCCTGTATCACGCTCGAATGCAATCATCTGTCCAATTCCCCATCTTCCTCACTAGACTGTGACAATGGTGACTGTGTCTGATTCATCTTTGTTTCCTAGGCATCTATCAAATTCCATGGCGTTTAGCAGATTCTCAATATTTGTTTATGGAATACATGAACAAATGGAGAAACGGGTGTGGAGGGAAAAGATATCAAATCTTACTGGGAGTATCCAGCAAAGCTTGATTGAAACATTGGCTTTTGAAAGGCAGGAGGTAGGATAGATGAAACAGCAGGAACAGTATAAACAGAAGCTTTAAAATGTGGAAGTGGTTTATTGGACTTAGTGTATTGTTCAGTGATGAGAGCCAGTGTCTTGTTGACAAAGGCCAAGGTTCCAGAGCTGATATAGTTCATCAGATAATTCAGGCACATCCCCAAAAAACTTGTTATGAAAGAGCCTGATGGATGCTTGTATTGCTCTAAGTAATAAACACAACATCATTCATTGAGTACTTATTGCATATTTGATATTTCCATAGGTATTAGGTGATCCTCCCAGTACCACATACCTGCTTACTTTATAGATGAAGACACTGAAGTTCAGGGCACATAAGTGACCTGCCCCCATTGCTAATAGAGGTGGAGCCAGGATTTGAAACTCCAGTTCTTCTGGGTCCAGGGTCCTTGTTGTTTTCTCTAACATGTAGCCCTAACACAGTTTGTGTACATTCATCCAACTTATGTGAGCATTTGATTTACCTTTTCTTTCTTCCTCCACATATACCTAAAATCTGCATTGGTTAGCAAAGGCTCAAAAATGCTTGATGCTGAAGTTGAATCAGGGAGGCAAGATTTCTTTTTGTAACCCTTCAGCAAAGCAGGAAGCTGCAGCTCATTGGAACTCATCTTCCTATATACTCAAGTGCCTCCCGAGAATTCCGAAAGCTGGGCATGAATATGTAGACATGCAAGAAATGAGCAAGGCAGATGTTAGGCTGATCTCCATTGGGCCATTTTAGATCATAGTAGCTAATATACAGTATACCGTTTTTGGCTGCCAACATATTTTTTTTTTTGGTCCCTGTTTATCAACCTCCTTTCTTCCTTCTTTCCCACTGTCAGCCCTCTGCATTTACATCTTTCTGTCCCCAGAAATAGCATCCTTCTGATTTTTTTTACAGAGCAGGTTAATTCAAATCTGTCCAAAGATTGAATCCAGTTGGCAGAAGAACTCATTGGTTTCAAACTGCTGTGATATATGAACTCGCAGATTCTCCCACCCCTAACCTCATCACTACTTCTCTCATCCCTGACAGGCTTCCTTGGTAGCCTGTATAATGTGGGAGACTCAATAGCAATTTCTTTTAGAAAGTCACAGTTGATCAATGCATTCTCTTTGGTTACCTATTATCCAGGGCCAGGGAAGTGTCCATGTGGCGTGACTTAGCTTTTGTTCTCTCTTTCTTGATACAGACGGTACTACTGAGCTCCTGACAAAGAATCAAGTTCTCAAACTTTATTTTCAGCAGTAATGATGGGTATACGCTTAGATTTGACTGGGTCCATTCATTCATTCCTTGAATAATTTATTAATTACTAATTATGTGATAGGAACTACATAAAGCAATAGGTTTAGAGTGGTGAATAAAACTGATGTGGTTTCTGCCTTTATGGAACCTGTATTTAAGTTGGGAGACAGAGAGTAAACAAGCAAACCATTGTACAATATTATTGCAGATTGATACAGCTGCTGTGACAAAATAACAAGAGAGATGGAATAGGAAAAGAGCTGTGAGAGGCCCAATTAGCGGACTGGCCAGTGAAGACCCTCTGAGGAGGTGACCAGTGGGCTTAAGCTTGAAGGGAGAGAATAAATCAGCCATGAGGACAGTTGAGGACAAAGCATTCTAGAATAACATGTGGGAAGTTTTAGTAGCAGGAATGGAGCACTGATGGGACTTAAAAAGGCTCAGTGTGCTCAGAGCAGAGAGAGCAAAGGGGAGGATGGTAGCAGATGAGGTTGGAGAGGTCAGAAGGAGGTAGAACCCAGAGGACATAGTAGGTCATGGTAAGGAGTTTGCACTATTCTAAGAGCAATAGGATTCATTAAAGGAATTTAACCAAGCAAGTGACATATTTACATGTACATCCTGTGTCTCAAAGCAAAACTTGATGATTTGCAAATATAACAGGAAGTAAGATGATGTTGTATTCAAAATAGTTTATTTTGTGAAAATTCCAAGTAATGTTCTAAGTTGGAAATCAACGGGTGGGCCTTGTTTTGGCGAGACTAACTATGGCAGAGAAAGCTAGTGGCTCAACAAAATTCAAGTTCCTCTCCCCAGGTGTGGAGTTGTCAGTGGAAAGTAGATGCCCAGTCAAAGACTACATTCCCAGCCTCCCTTGTATCTATGTGTAGCCATGTGACTAGTTTTCACTAATACAATGTAAATGGAAGTGATGTATGACTTCTGGGTGGGAACTTTGAAGAAGTGGGTGGGGCTTCTCTGTGCTTTCTCCCATCTATGGATAGATAGATGCAGAAGACTCTGGAACCCTAGGAAATGGATCTCAAGGTAAGAGAAAGCTGCCTTCTAACTTAGGGTAATAAAATGATTTTTATCGTGTTAAGAAATGTAGGGGATTTGTGGTTTTAGAAGCAGTATTTTCCTAACTAAATTAAGATCCGTTCAAATTCCTCTTCTAAGTTACCCAAAGTATGTATCAAGTAACTAGATCTGCTTTTCATGAGGCAGAGACTACTAGCTGTCCATAAAAAATCAGACCTTCTTATAAAGGCACAGAGCTAGATTTTATTTTCCAACTTCCTTTGCAGTTAATGTGAGTCAGTTTTTTTCCAATAGAATGTGAGTGTAAGTGATGTGTGCGACTTCCAGGGTTATGAAAACCTATCCCATGTGCTCCTCCATGCTCTTCCCACTTTTGCAGTGATTAGGATGTGTGTGACCTCCCAGGGAGATGTTAGAAGTCACATTGAAGATGGCACAGCAGCCATCACTCTGGGTTCCCGAATGACCTCATGGAGGAGCAGCTCCTCTGCTGAGGACACCACCAATCTAGGTCAGTCACAGGAACAAGAATGTAAAATAATGTTCCATGATGGAAAGTGACTGGGCTGTGCATTTGGGTTAGGTGCTCAAGGAGGACCTTTAAGGTGAATAACGGAAAGAAGCCAACCATGCAAAGAGCTAAGAGAGAAAGCATTCTGGTCAGAAAAAACATGTATGCAAAAGCTCTCCCGGGGGAAGGAGTTTGGTGCATTGAAGATGATAGAAGCCCAGAATGAAAAGATGACAGGAGATGAGAATGAAATATGATATTACAAGATTGATACACAGGGTACAAATCATGAAGTTTGGGCTTTATTCTAAGTGTGAAAGCAGAGCTTTGTTGTCTAGTTTGTTTATTTTACACAGAGTGAAACAGCTCCCTGATTACTGTGGGCGATGTGTTGTGAGAGTGTAAGAGTGGAAGCCAGTGGGCTTATCAGGAGTCTAAGCAGGTGTCCAGGTGACTTGAGAATGGCTCTAATAGCTTGTAGTTACTGAGATGTAGAAATGTGGACAGATTTATGACATATTTTGAAGGAGATGTCAATAGGGCTTGTGGCTTAGGAAGCATCAGGAGAAAAAACCTAATGTGGTCATGTTCTTTGCTGTGGTCAATAGGACTACATACAGGTGGGGTAGCTACATAATCTATTTGGAATTCTTCTGTATGGGAGATTTTTCTATTCCACCCCATTTATTTATTCATTCATTCAGTCAGTCATTATATAATACAGTCATTGACATTTATTTTCTATTTGGGTTATAACTTAATGTAACATTATTACAGCTTTGGCTCTTGGGAGCTCATTCAGTTGGCTTTTGTGTCCATTTAATATACCTCCTTTATTGTGGGATGTTTCTGAGCACTTCCTAACTTTCAAGATCCAGGTCCATCCTGGATATTTCATTTCCTAGTCCCAGAATCAGCCATTTCTCCAAGAAGCTCTGCTTGCTTTTATTGAAGATTCATATTAGAAATCAGCATCTGGGATCAGCAAGTACTTGTTGCTACTGCTGTGTCATTACTTCTAGGTCCTCAACAGCATTTATCTAGCTCAAAATTGTACATATCAGCCATGGGCTGGGTTCAGCTGGGTGGTTTTTCTGGTCTGGACTAAAGTCAGCTGATGTTAGCTGGGCTTGTTCATGATTCTATAATCATCTGGTGGTTTGTTGCAAGTCTTTATGATAGCTTTGTTTGAACAGCTGAGAGGGCTGTGACCTCATTCTAGATGGCATTCTATCTTCTAGCACACTTACCTGAGCTTGTTCACATAATGGCAGGATTCAAAAGCAGCAAGACCAAAAATCCACAAAGTATATTGAGTTCTAGGACGGAAGCTGACCCGATAATGCTTCTGCGACATTCTACTGGCCAACACAAGTCAGAATGCCAACCCAGATTCAAGGGGTGGAGAAATAGACTCTATCTCTTGATAGGGGCATCTGCAAACAATTGTGGCTACATTTGTTTTTTTCCACATATAGGTTATATATAAATGGAAAACATTGAAAGAACTAGCCTTGGGAGCAAAAATGGAAACACAGTCAGAATGAGAATAAGCCCCAAGGAATAAAGCAGGATGTCTAGTGCTGAGAGAGGAGTATTGTATTCCTAATAAGAACAAAAATGAGGTTGGATTCTTGTTGTGCTTTCCAACTTAGTTTGGGATGGAAATGTAAATTTATAAATGGGAAGAAGAGAAGCAAGAATAGCAGGTGGGATCAGACTCTTCAAAAACCTTAGATCCTGAAAAAGACAACATGCAGCCACAGTTCTAAACAAAGCAAACCATGATTAAAATTAGCAAAGGGAGAGGAAGAAGAAGGGATGAAGAACATGATGTACCTCACTGATTCAGGAGAGCTTGAAATGTTTCCAAAGACTTACCTTTTGCAGAATTACTTGAAGAATTATCTGTGTCCGTTGATAACCATCCCATTTCCACATCTTTTTCTCTCATTTTACTTTGAATATTTTGTAAGGTGGTTCATGATGCACTTGGTGATATTTATGTCACCAAGAAAGCAGTCTGAAATGTAAGTAGACTGACCATCTCCCTACTTTGACAAGAATTATCATTTAATATTCAAAATATATAACATTTGCTTAATGCATACCAGGCTTGCTTCTAAACCTGGGACCCTTATTATACCTTCCTATCCTTATTCTAGTATTTAAGGAAATTTATCCTTGTGATGTCATTAAATCTGCCATCATGTGCATACTCCTCAACATAAATATGATCATCCCCTCTAACTCCTGGGTTCCAATTAATCTTACAACAAAATTTTAATTTAAAACTTTCAGTATAACCTGGTTCTTCCCTTCCTCGTCAACATCCTCTCACACTGATCTCCCTCTTGGCCACTCTGCTTTAACCACATTGGCCTTCTTTCTGTTTTTCTAATCCTTCCCCATCTCTTGGTCTTCGCATTTTCTCTTCCCTTGTCGAGAATATTCCATGCTCCGTCCTCCTTCCAGCATCCCCATCTCTTCTCTTGATCATTTTCACCCTTTAGGTCTCAGCTCAAATGTCACCTTTTCTGAGAGGTCTTCCTTGGTCATTTATCTGCCATAATCTCCTTCAGTTCACCACTCTGTTCATTTCCTTCATAACAAAACTTATGTACATATTTGTTAATTTGTTTATTTGACTAATTTTCTATCTCTATCACTTGAATGTGAACTTTAGGAAAACAGTGATCTTGTTTATCTCATTTGATTCTAGATTTAGCAATGTGCCTGGCCTATAATAAACACAATATACACTTATATGATGTTCATATTTAATCACAGGTCATGTTCTAAACTTAATTTATAGTCCATGCCTGACCTTTAATTCTCAATAGTGATATATGCTTATTTCTGAAGCATTCTCCACTGTCTTCCAAAAGGTAAGGCTTTACCAGATATACCCCTGAAGGCTTTCAGGTTCATTGGGGGTTGGGTAAGAGAATTGGACTGAAGGATAAAGAGAAGACACTGGGTTGGTAATAACCAAACATCTGACATATTAGCAATTCTAAAGATCTCAGATGCATAGGAGCCATCTCTCTGTATTCAGTTTCCAGTATTCTTTCTAACCTGATTGATTTCCATCTCATTGCTTAATTTTCACCATTATCATTATTTGTTGTCTTTGGAAAGAGAATGGTATCAGCACAGCAGTTTGTACAAGCTGCTGTCTACTGTCAAATTCGTTAATGTCCATATTACAGGCATATAAAGTCTTCGTCCTCCGCTGAACTACCAAAGACCTGCTATCTGTCAACATGTCATCCAGAACAAAGTGACAAGGTCTTCATTCTTGTCTTGCAACTTGAAGAGCTATTTAATATTGAGCAATCCACTCAGCCTTTATACTTTGTTTAAACTCTATTCTTTCACTCCATTTTTTTTTATGTAACCCCTTCTGTGCCTCTAGATATATGGAAACCTCAGTATGTTCTCCAAAGATGAGGCCCAGAGGGAATAAATGCCAATCAATCCTTCCCTTGATTTGCTTAAGCAGACCCCTGGATATTTTGATTTACTAATAATTTCCGTAATTTTACATAGATAATGCAAATGCAAAGTTCAGTCCATCCCTGTGCAAATAATTCAACAGTGCATTTCACTTGGTTATTATTTAATAAAATTTCACAGTAGTTTCATAGACAGACTTGAAAGAAATAGACTCTCTAGACATTAGCCTTCATGATTCTGTAGCTTAAACAAAAAAGCCTCTTATATCTGAGCAACTATATGATGCAAGGAAATCTTGAAATCTTTAATCTCATCAGGAGTGAATTGTTTTATTTTGTTGGAATTGAGGGCTAGCTTATTTATGCATGTTTTAACTTTTAATATTAACTTAATAAATTGAATAACATATTAGATACTTTCTAATATAGAGTAGTACAGTTTACTAAATATCTATTAATCTTTGTCTGTAATTTGCAATCATTACTAGCATTATTGCTTAACTTTTTAATAATACAGTGATGCTCTCAGGAACCACTGAGGAATTTAGGGCTGTTTGCCTTGAGAAATGGGCATCAGGGTGTTTTGAGTTTCTTTGTTTGCTCTTGTAATTCTTTGCTTTCATTTTTGTTGGGCTGCAATCTCCATTGCTATCATTATGACTTTGAGCAGCATTCTTCTTCTCCCTATTGTTTAGCTGCTTCTATATTATAAGACCTTGGATACTTGTTTGAGAGGAGTCAACCCAAATGTATAGAGGTATTTGAGGCAGAGCTCCAGAGCCTCAATAAAATGATAGTGTGTAAACCCTAGTAGGGTGTTTGTGAGGATGAAGCGAAATTTGTACAGAAGTGCTCAGCAACAGAGGGTACTCAGTAACTGTAAGGTTTTTTTTCC
>NW_017731525.1:2835151-2843427 GCF_001890085.2 Hipposideros armiger | reverse complement strand
AGAGAGAGAGAGAGAGAGAGAGAGAGAGAGAGAGAGAGAGAGAGAGAATATGACTCCTCACCTGAATCCTGAAGAATGAGTAAGAGTCATCCAGGCAAAAAAGAGCTAGAAGATTACAAAAAATATTTAGTTTTGAGTTCAAAATAGACTTCAGGTTGTTCTCAAGTTTAACACATAATCTTTTGATGCACTTTGTATTTTGTTCACTTGTTTATACCTTGCTATTACCTTTGAGTTTTTTCTTTACTTTTGCTTTATCTTTGCTTATTTTATTTTAGTAAAGTTCCTTTAGAAAATGCTAGATTTTTTTTCTAATTTTATTGGGGAACAACCATGACCATTGGTCACACATTGCTTTCATGCCACATGGCATAGTTGACTCTTTAAAGGAGGGTTCAGCTCACAGTGGCCCATGTGGGGGTTGAGCTGGCATCCTTGGTGTTATCAGCACACGCTCTAACCAACTAAGCTAACCAGTCACCCCTGAAAATGCTAGATTTTGTTAGTTGGGCTAAAGAAAATTTAAAAAATTTTAAAAATAAAAGAGATTAATTCACTTTCGGGTCATAGACCAATAGCTTAGGCTATGGCAATGCTACAGGAGCAACCCAAGTAAGAGAGTCTCATGAGGCAGGAGAAAACTCATGAAACACCTTCTCTAACTAAGAGTCTATTTCCACAATTGTAAAATAGAAACAATATATCTAGCAAGGAACTAGGATAGGGTCTGTAGAGAGATTGCGCTGGTTTTTATCCTAGCAATATGATTAGATTTGTGATCTTGGACTCTTTACTTAACATCTCTTTTCCTCAGTTTTCTTATCTGTAAGATGGGGAAAAAACCTAATATCTTATTTTATAGGATTTATTGTAAGGGTTAGATGAGTCCATATTTGTAAATATTTGTCTAGCACTCAAAAATAAAAATCATTAAAATACTAAATATTAATGTCATTAATATGAGTTAAAGAACAGCTAATGTGTGTAAAGAACATAACACATAGTAATGACTTAGTCAATTCTTTTGCTCCTCTTCTCCTTCACTTTCTCTTCCATTTTCTCATTATCACCCCTTTTTGAATAGATATTTTCGGCCAATACCTTGTCCTTTCTATCTTAAAAGAACCATAGCCATGAGTCAACATTACAGTTTAATAATACATTTGTTGAGTTTCTATCTTTCCTTCCTCACTAACTACAAGTTACTTGAGGCAAACAGCAACATTTAATACCTATAAGTATAGTGCTGAGAGTAGATCAATGCTCTGTAAATATTTGTTCAATGGATTATCAAGTAGTAATAATCAAATACTCATGATTGTTTAAGAATGGAAAAATAATCTATCATTGATGAAAGTTCTTCTATTTTTTATGTGCTGAATATTCGCCCAAAGAGTTAAGAATGCTTCAGGACTGGAAGGAAGATTTCCGGGTTGATAGCTTTAGTTTTTATCTACAACCCATAGAAACATTGGTCTTATATTAAAAAGAAAATGTTTTCATCACTCCTAATATTCTTATTTAAAAAAATAGATGTTTGCCTTCTTCATTTTAGTCTCTGATCATGCACTCAGAAAATAAGGTCTTTGGAAAGATTAAAATTTTACCTATAATGTACATGTTTCAGTGACTTCTTATTTTGTGGATTGTTAAACCAACCAATGTTATCACTACTTTTCAGTGATTTACAGTTTTTTTCTCTCTTGTAACTGTCCCTACTTTAATGCCACTCATCTACTTTCTCGTTTAAAGTGCAACTCTGTCAAGAAAGGTATTTGGAAGTACTTCACACAATTTATCTACACAATTCTTTTTTTTTTTAAATTTTATTGAGGAACAGTGTGTTTTTCCAGGACCCCTCAGCTCCAAGTCACATTGTTGTTTCATTCAGGTTGTGGAGGGTGCATCTCAGTGGCCCATGTGGGGATCGAACCAGCAACCTTGTTGTTATGAGCACTGCGCTCTAACCACCTGAGCTAACCAGCTGTCCCATATGTACATAATTCTTCAATGAATTAAGTAAGCATCAACCATTTCTACTTTCGTTTTCTACATGAAAAGCAGAATGGGTAATTGACACAGAAAACATTTTAGATGCTGAGTGGTTCCTTGTTCTTCATCCTTGTTCCTTACCAGATTTCTAAACTCATTCTTATGCTTTGATGCTTTCCATTTTCATTATTTCCAGATAATCATTCTGATTTCACATGGGTTTAGTAGTTGGCTTTCCTTTCTACCAGCTTCGATTTTTTTTTTTGGTAGGTTGAGAATGACTGCTTCCAGACATTTCAGGTATTAAATCCCTGAGAAATTGTCCAATGAGTGCCCTCATGTGCTTGGGCCCTCATTCTTTCAACACAACAGAATCACTTACAAATGCATGAAAGTAAGCCCAGGTCCAGTCTTTGCTATTTGTCCTGATCACTCTTCTTCTTGTTTCTTTGGCTCTCAGTTTTGACTTCTTGATCTTTTTTATTTTTAGCGTTTGCTCTGAGGGTCTATTTAGACTTTCCTCTCTGCTTTGGACTGGTTTCCTTTACGCCTCACATTTAGCTCCTGACCCTGTGCACATCTAGGATTTTGGTTGTCTGCAACTTTAGGTGAAAGACACACTCTCCTAGCTCTGCTCAGAGAACTCTACCAGCATGTTTTACCACTGACTATCTCCTCCTATCCCCAAGAGAGGAGGATTTAGACACACATGTCACTTTTCCTAGTTTAGTTTCTGTTCAGGTGAGTGGACAACACCATTTCTTAATTAGTCATAACCCTTTGAGACAGAGCTGAAAAAATGTATTGCAATTCCTTTTCTAATCTTAGTCTTTATATACAAGCAAAACTTATTTCCACGTATACAAATAGATTAAGTGGCTCAATTAAATAACAAATCAGACAAATTAGTAAAAATATAATCATACTTGTTCTATGACATTAAAGTCATAAAAACAACTAGTACCTTACTGATTTAAAAAAAAATCTTTCAATTAGCTGTATCTAAAGACTAATCATGTAGTGAGATAGGCATAAGCATATATAATGAACTCATAACTAAATAATATGAATTTTTCAGGGATTTCTTAGTTAATTGACCTAAAAATATGAGGTAATTTTAGTATTCACATGTTTTCATTGGTATTTAATTTTGATAAGGGAGAGCTTAACATTTCTATGGAATTTATTGTACCATACAGAGTGATAAACAGTTCAAATATACAACAGCATTTTCTAAAACAATATTTAATTGACAAAAAGTTGAGCTATAAGATATATCCTAAGATTTTTTCTGAATAACAATAGTACACAATCTTTTTATTTCTTTTTGATACATATTAAAGTAGCATTGTGTCTGTTATATGTAGATTATGTATAGACAGATAAGGATTTTTTTCCTACTTAGGCTAATTCACATCATATAATAATTGAGAAGCAAGCATTTTATAACTCACTGAACCTATCCAAGGAAAACATAAACTATATGCTAATGCAGATGTTTGGAGGGGAAAATGTTGTATTTTTTCTAAGTGAGAGAGAAAGTGACATCCATTGAGATTTAAACGATAGTATGTGACAGTAGATGCTACAATTAAAAGTCATTATGGGCTTCATAGTAACAAATTAGCATTGAGCAACACTCCCAGGAAAACATTAACAAAGCAGTATTTGAATGACAGACTTGATCTATGGGGTAAAGTGGTGGGCAGAAGGTAGGGGAGAAATACAGCCCCTTACGTCAAGGACTAGGAAGGCTAGCTTGAAATAGCTGGTTGAGACATAGGTGGCAAAAAAAAGCAAGAGATGGCTTCTGTAATACTAGAATTGGAGGTACTGTCATTTTACTTTTTGCCTTAGAAACTTGTAAACTATACTCATTTGAATTCATTTTACCTATACTATCTTTGAATTCACACAAAGTTCTTGAGAGAAGTATTTAGAAGTATGATTGATGGTGGACTAGTCTGATAGCTATAAATTTGAACAATATACAAAAACCAGCATAACTAATGGAAAAGGTAAAAAATTTAGTCAAACAGTACCCTTGAGTGGCTATGGTTTTGAAGAAGGCATGGTAGGGTAATCTTTGAGTACCACTGAACTGAATAGATGGGATAACATGACCAAATTCTATCATGAAGACATAACTTTCACAGTTTTTCTCTGGAACTGGTCTGCTTTTTTCGAGTCTGGAGTGAGTTGACTGAGAGAAGGAAACTTTGCTTAAATTTGATGCTGAAAATATGCCTAACATTTTAAAATTTTCTTGGTATCAGTGCATTTTATTGATTTCCATTCTTATTGTGGTTGTCATTATAATATTATCATTTTATTATCTTATATAAATAAAAACTATTAATCACGGTTGAGAAAGAAGTAGTCAAATATGTCACTCTTAAACTTCACATAAAAGTATAATCTATCTCCTTGTCTACCAAATGTCAAAGCATTTTTTTGTATATTTACAGTTATTATTGATTTTGATTATCTGATATAAGAAAGCCTAACATGTTTAACTCTTTTGGCTTCTTATTCTTAACCATTTTTGCCTCACAAACCACTTGGAGAAGCTGATGAAATCCTGAATACCCTCTCCAGAAAAATACACGTGTGCTCACATATACAGAATTTCAAAAGTAGTTTCCAGACATTGGTGGAACATTGAAACCCAACCATGGCTCAATAGACTCCAGTTTAAGAACTCCTCCTTGGTGGATTTGAGGCTCCACATGTACTTCTTCTGCACTCAACTGCACAGCTACTTATGATAGGTTCCTGTGAACTCTGCCAGACAGTGCTCTCAGTCCATGTGTAGAGCAGGTCAGGTGCCTGAACGTTAATATCCTAGAACACCTCTCAAACAGTAATAAGTAAATGTTGATAGATAAATACCCCAGTTTCCTCACCCATCAAGTAGGATGACTTGGAGGCATTTTATACACTATCTTCTACAGGTCCCATCAGTAAGGGACCCCATTTGAGCACAATAGTAACCTGCTCACTAACATAACCCCTTTTGGCTTTTCCCCCTTCCTTACTCTCCAACTGATGCTCCCTGGGATCAGCTCCCAAATAATCTACTTGCAATTGAATCCTAATATCAGGGTCTGATTTGGGGGAAACCAAACTCATCCAGTTATTACTGCCATTATAACAAATCACTCCAAAACCTAGTGGCATAAAACAAGAATTTATTATTTTACTGGGCTTATGGATTCTCTGGGTTAGGAATTTAAGCAGGGCACAATGGAGATGGCTTGTCTTCACTCTGTGATGTCTGGAGCTTCAGGTGGAAATAGTCACAGGCTGAAGGTGACAGCTAGGGTCTGGAATCATCTGAAGGTTCCTCATACACAGATCTGAAGCCTGGGCTGGAATGAGACACTTGCTGAGGTCAGCTGGGAGTGGCAACCTGAGAACCTGCAGATAGTCTCTCCAGTATGGAAGTCTCAAGGTGGTCACTCTTCTTACATGGTGGCTAACTTTCCCCAAAGTGAATTTCCCCAAAAAACAAGGTAAAAGCTATATAGCCCTTTTGAATTTAGCCTTTGAACTTGTGCAGCATCACTTTTGCTGCATTCTTTTGGTTTTAAGCCAGTTACCAAGTTTAGCTCAGATTTTATGGGAAATGGGTTAGAAAATTTACATATATACTTTAAAACTTTCATACAAAGTAAAACAGTCATTGCAGAAGTAGGAGGATTTGGTTCCTAATGAAAATTTTCCCTGCTAAAGTTTTAGTGAGTATATATGGAAAACCAGATTTATAATTTTTGTTATTTTATTACTCTACCAGGTTAATAATTTTTTATTAGCATAGGTGTAGCTATAAATCAGCTGAGAACTGATATGTCAAATTCATTTTTGTTAATTTAATCTAACTTAAAATGCACTAAGAGGGAATTATTTAAATGAATATTTCAGTAAATTATTTTTTATGGTAATAATAGAGCGAATTTACTTACACAGAATTTTCTTGAAACTGATCATATATGTAATTGCATTTTTGAACATCAGTTGTAACTTGGTACTTTAATAAATATGAGTCTGGTCTTGAATTCTAAGTTTAAGTTAGGCAGGGAAAATAAGAAGAAAATACAGGACATTATTTTATGATGGATAAGAGATAATGTATACAGGTCTATGTGTATTCAGTAGTATTGAGTTTATGTGAACAGGAGCTTAGAGAATTGTTTCCTCTTTTGATAGAAAAATGAAAGGATGAATCATAATGTATATAGTATCTAAGCTGAAAGAGGACCTGACATTCTTTTCATTCGAACTCTGAACTTTTTTTAGTTGTCTTGCAAGGTTATATATGTAGACTTCTAATAAAAATAATTTAGGTTTAGAAATTTTGGTCAGTTTGCTTGTCTGTAATGCTCAAAATAGCTACATAAAGTTAAACTATAGAAAGAATAAAATGATCAGTGGTTGTGAAGGGTTTGGGGGAAGGAATGAGGGATGAATAAGTGAAGCACAGGGGGGTTTTAGGACAATGAAATTATTCTATATGATAATACAGTGGTGGATACAGGATATTATTCATCTGTCAAAATCCATAAAAGTGCACAGCACAAAGAATAAACCTTAATCTATGCTGCTATGGACTGAATTGTGTCCTGTCCCTGTTCCCTGCCTAATTCATATTTTGAAGCACAAACTACCAGCATGACTATATTTGGAGATAGAGCCTTTAGGAGATAATGAAGGTTAAATCAGGTCACAAGGATGGGGACAGAATTCAATAGGATTGGTGGCCTTATAAGAAGAAAACGAGAGATTTCTCTTCCCTGCCCTCTTTCTCTGCACATACCAAGGAGATGTTATGTGGGGACACAGCAAGATGGCAGCCATTTGTAAGATAGGAATGGAGCTCTCACCAAACCTGAGCCCTGCAAAAAACTTGATCTTGGACTTTCTAGTCTCCAGAATTGTGAGAAGATAAATTTCTGTTGTTTAAGCCATTCAGTGGTGTATTGTTATGGCAGCCCAAGCAGATTAATATAGAATGTGGTACCAAGAAGTGGACTGCTGCTATTCCACTAATACTTAAAAATATGGAGGCAGCATATGGAAAAACTGGGTAATGGGTAGGGGCTGGAGGAGTTTTGAGGTGTCTGCTAGAAAAACTCTAGATTACCATGAAGGGCTTGTTGGTAGATATATGGAAGTTAAAGGACATTCTACTGAAAGCTCAGAAAGGAGAGCCGGACACAAAACTTTTATGTTTCAGGGAAAACATCCCTCATCATGAACAGAATGTTGGTAAAAATATGAATGTTAGAGGCTATCTTGATGGAATGAGAAACATATTGGAAATTGGAGGAATGATGATACTTATAAAATGGAAAAGAACTTGCTTGAATTGTGTTGATGTTCTAGTATTTTGTGTAAGGTAGAATTTGGGAATGATAAAATTGGATATCCAGCTGAGGACATTTCTAAGCAAAGTGTTGAAGAAGTGGCTTGGTTTCTCCTGATCACTTATAGAAAAATTTGAGAAGTGAGAAACAAATTGAAGGAATTATTAATCAATAAGGAACCAGAATTAAGAGACCTGGAAAGCTCTCAGCCTATCCCTATTGCAAAAAAAATGAGAAAGAGAACACTGGGGGTGTGGCTAAATAACTATTGGATAAGAAGATTAATATGGGTGTGAACCACAGATCTACCACAGAAGCCAAGAATAGAGATGAGATTATACCAACAGAGATGCTGCCAGTTTGTACCAAAGGGAATAGAACTGGACAATAGAGCCATCTAATTGTGCTCTTCTTTGTGAAAAGGGAAGACTGACTCCAAAGGAGATTCAGAGATATTTGGGTTGCCTCCTTGGTTTCAAATTATGAAGCTGCCATTGCCTTGAGCCTTGGTGGGGGCAGGGGGCAACTTTTAAAAAAGTTATGTAGATGGTTAGGGGATCTCGGAAATGAATGCAGACTGTGACCAGGACATCAAACTGTAAATACAAATGTGTATAAAACAAACTCACTAAAGGAAATGGGGAGAAAGGTGCTGACCTATATCTTTGGAAATGAGTGGAGTCTATAAGACTAAAGACAAAGGAACTGTACATAGCACTGTAGTCAAACTGATAAAATTGTTTTCCACAGGAGTACAGATTAATAATTCAGATACTGAATTATTATATACATGTACACTAGAATGGAACAATTAAGTTAATAGATGGCAGGTGGAGGGAGCCAAGTTTCTTACTGTTGGAGTGAGAGGTTTACAAATGAGGAAGAAAAAGAACTGTTGGAGATATTAGTTGGACTTAT
>NW_017731525.1:2758939-2834676 GCF_001890085.2 Hipposideros armiger | reverse complement strand
AGGGAGGGAGAGAGAAGGGAGGGAGAGAGAAGGGAGGGAGGGAGGGGAGAAAAGAAGGAAGGAAAAGAAAGACCTCACACATTGATGGATGGATGTCAAGGAGCAACAGGAGCTAACTAAAAGAACAGCCAAGGGCCTAAGCTGGAACAATTTGGGCAAAAAATACAAATAAACAATGTAATATTGGATCATAACCCAAAGTATAAAATAAATATCTCTGTGTTTGTGCTGATATAATAAATTACTGGATAAATTAACAAGGGGGTAAGAAGAGGCAAATCTCCCATACAGACGGATTCTGAATAAACTCTATAGATACCCAACCCTGAAGAGAGGGGAGCAGAACCCCTCCCCTTCTTAGGTGTGGGCTGCATGTGGAGACTTCCTTCCAAAGGCACATGGTATGAAAAGGGGGAAAAGAATAACTTTCCAGTGGAGAAACCTGACACACACTACCTCAGCCAGGTGACCAAGGCTAACATCAAGAGTCATAAATCATGTTGTTAGCGTGTACCCTTGATATAACCTGATAACAGTACTTTATCTTTGTGGTCTTCCTCTGCATAACTCATAACTCCAGTCTTTTTTTTCTTCCAGTTTTAGTGAGATATAATTGATACATAACGTTGTATTACAATAGTTTAAGTTATGAGTATACAACATGATGATTTGATATATGTATATGAAATGATTACCACAATAAGTTAACACCCAAAATCCACATATTCAATTTTTTCTTTTTTGAGATGAGAAATTTTATGATCTACTTAAACTCCCTAACTCCAGTTTTATCATGAGAAAAACATCAGACAAATTCCAGTAGTGGAGCATCCTGCAAAATACCTGAGCAGTACGCTTCAAAACTGTCAAAGCATCAAAAATAGGAAAGTCGGAGAAAATGCCACAGCCGAGGAGCCTAAGGAGACATAACCACTGAATATCATGTATCCAGTATGGGTTCCTGGAACAGAAAAAAGACATTAGGTAAGAACGAAGTAAATTATGGACTTTAGTTAATAATAATGTATTAGTATTGGTTCATTAACTATAACAATTATATCAAAAATTAACTAGGTAATTAATAGATTTATGTTTCATTTTGGACATTCTAGACAGATAATATTAAGCTATGTTTCTACTCAACTAAAAACTCTGGGGAAACTTGGAATATTTAGTCAAATTTCATATACTTCCTAAATGATGTAGTGATAAAGAAGATATTTGCAAATATGCAGATGAATAAGTTCTTTTAAAATTTTAATTGTCTTTTTTTTTGTCATTTTGAGTCACAGCTTGTGTAACTTCAGGAAATACCTTTTTTTTTTTTTAAAGATTTTTATTGGGAATTTGGGGGATGGGAACAGTGCTGGGGAATTGGGGGAAGGGGAACAGACAAGTTGCTGTCCTTTTGTTCTTCAGTCTAGTTGTGGAGGACGTCGCTTCACTGGCCCAAGTTGGCACCATCATTGCACTCTTCCCGGACGAGGCAGATCAGTTGCCGGCTTCTGGATGGCTGCTCACGGTGGCTGCTGGCCACACACGGTAGCCCATGGCAACCCACTGCCACAGGGGCTGCAGCCTACGCCGTCGCCGGCGACTCAAAGCAACCCAGCTCCAGGTTGAGCTGTTGTTCAGCATCTTAGCTGTAGAGGGCGCAGCGTCACTGGCCCTCAATGTGGGATACGAACCGGGGCCCTCTGGCGTCCCAAGCCAGTTCTTAACCATCGTGCCACTCGGCTGGCCCAGGAAATACCTTTTTTATTGTACCTTTCTCTCTAGATATGTTTTCTTCTTTTTCCCTTTCTAATGTCTACAGAATTTTTTTATTAGCCTTCCTCTAGTTTTTCCTCCCTGTCAAATGTTCTCAAAGTTCAATTCAGGCTAGTCCAATAACAGATGCTCTCTTTGGATAGGATCAATCAGGATCGGACACAGACCCCGCCATGCCCTTTCTTTCTGCCAGGGGATCAACAGAGACTCTCCGAACTCTCATCTGCTGTACTTACAACTGCAACCTTGTGTTACTAGTAACACCTTAAAAATGATGTGAACTAGAAGGAAAACCAAAAACCAAAACTAAAGATGGTTTGAAGGGAACCTAAGGGGGAAATGTTGGTTTTTATACTTGGTTCCATTTCAGCAGGGGAGATGCTGGGCAAGTCTACTTATGTTCCCTGTTCCTCGGGTTACTCACACACGAAATAGAGTCATCCTTAAACATCACGGGGACTATTGTGAAACAATGTCTCAGTTACAGGATGGGATGACATTTAGGAGCTAGTATTTATGAGAAAATAAAATAACTTAAGATGATGTGCATAAGACTATTTGAGAAGTGTCTGTTGTTGTGAAATAAGAAAACAGCATATATTTTGTTATGAACCCTCTACTCATATGATTGATAGCAATTCAGATATTCCCTATCAGAGGGGAGACTCTCTGGACTTGATGAAATCCTGTTAGGTTCCTTGGACAGGGCTTGACAGTCTTGCAACATTAAAACATGCTCATTTGCATCTTCCTCAGGAACATCTGGAGAGGGAAAAAAAGTGGCTTTGGAAAGCTGTTCAGCTCACAGAACACTGAGGCTGAGCAAACATTCCAGCTTTCACTCGCTGGCCATCACTCACACCCAATGTATTTATTCTTTTTCTCCGACAAGAGAGCAACATTTGGAATAGCTCAAGCTGCTGAGTTAATCATCGAGACGCCATGGGGATGTTTTAAGCTGCGGGCCTACCCACCTTGTATAAGTTGGAATCAACATAACCACCAGGCTGAGTAGGGCAAGTCCTGCAGCTTGTCCCATGTGGGCGAATCAGATTTGCTACTTTTCAAATTTTTTATCTCTGTTTAAAGCATTAACGCCAAGGGCAGGAACTTGCTAGTATTTCAATGAGTCATTGGCTTCAACTCAGTGTTGGTCCCCAAAGGTTTTTGCCTTACATGGGTGCATGCTTCTTCTCTTTTATCTTATTGTGGAATTTTACTCTTTTTCCAAGTACGCTGGAACTCAGCAACTGGATTTTATCTTGTCATTCTTTAGTTGTGGTAGACTTCTGAAGTTATCATCTATACCCACAACTCCTTCCCAACCCCTATCTAAGCGCTCTAAACTCAGTAACACTTCACTATTAAAGAAATACTACCTCCCACCCCCACCTTTTCATCTCAGGTCCCAGGCTTTGTGGTCTGACACTCAGGGAAATGGTTCCTTACCTCGTTTTTAGCAGAGAAATGGGCATCTTTGCTTTGCTCCAAAGCAACAGCTATGATAGACTTATTACTATTTATATTCAACCAGAAAGTCAAATTCAAATAAAGGCATGAGCAGGGAGGTAAAGTGTAGCCCAGGCCATAATGTTTTCAGTAGTTAAAAGTGCTAAAAGAACAGTCTAGTTGGGGAAAATCAAATAAGATGCTGATTGTTCTAAGTTGGCTGGTAACTCTACCAAGAAGTGAAGAGATACGTTACAATCAAGATATGTCTAGAAAAAAATCCTTTTGCATGTTATGTTTGAAGGGAATATAAGCATAACCCTTTCCATTTCAGCTTGTAAAGCAGAATTACAGTAATAATAATAATAATAATAATAATAATAATAATAATTGGGGCCTATAGCTAGGAAAAATCTTCATTTATCCTAGTGAAGCCATGGGGAAGTATTCATGGAAATTGAAGTCATGGAAATTGAAGAATTTTGAAAATTCTTATAACATAGTTGAGGCCAAAGTGTTTGGGGGCTTCAAATATATAGGTTGTTGCTTCAGACCTTTGCTTTATTTGGTAAGGCCAAAGAGTTGATCTCTGTTTATACCAACAGGTGATGGTCAGAAAGACCAAAAGACCTGGAGTGGCAACTGGAAAAAGAGTTAGAGATAATTTCTATCTTTCCTCTCCAGGAGGCAATGATATTGTAAAAAGTTCTTTGAAGTGATATTTAAAAATTCCAAAGCATTTTTGTTTTCTCCTATGCCTCTGATGCTTTTCCTTAAATTTATCCTACCGTGGCACTGTTGTTTAATACACTGGAATTAAAGGATTATAATAAATAAGGCCATGCCAGCTTTTTGCTCTTAAAAAATGGTTTTCTTGTTTTGGTTCATCTCAGTTAAGTGAAAAGGTCCTCACCTAATCATGTCCTCTTGTCATTGAAAGGCAGGAAAAGGACTAACACAGCAGAGAAGACTATTTTCAAAATCAATCCTTCATATTTAAAAGAGAGATCCATCCTCTCTAGGAGGTACAAACATGGTCATTAGAACCGAGACCTCCATCTTCTCAAGTGCCCTTCCATTTTTTCATACTGAGAGGAGCTTTCAGGTGCCTGCTGGGCTAACTAAAATAGATGGCTTTTTTCCTTTAATGGGGTTCAGTTTGATTTTCTGTCATTGTGGTCAATGACACAAGACCTGTTCCACTGTCTGAATGCTAGGAGAACATCATTTTCCCTCACATCATTTAAGCTGCATTATTTCCACTCACCTGCCAACTCAATGTCCTTTTTGGGGGGGGGTGTTCTTTGATCCTGACCCTGACATTTCACAATGTCCCAAGAATAGAATGTACATGGGGTCCATTGGATAAAACTCCTCATTTCTGAAACTCTTCTGGGCTGTAAAGGAAAACGATGAGACTCTGAGCCATCTTTTCTGCTTTCTGTTTAATCTCTGAGACGAGGAAGAAACATCATTCTCCTGCAGTTTCCTTGCATTTCAATTTGTGCAAGGTCTTTCTGTAAAATGCCCTAAGGGGCCCCCATGTCTTAATTGAATATTGGAATCAGTTGTTCATTCTTCCATTTCCAGAGGGAAACTCCACTTGACCCTCAGTTCTCAGGTAGCACACAGCTGTCTGTCCTAAAACCATTCTTAAAATGTCCTTGGTCCCAACTGCACATCCGTCTCAACTCTTGGGCTCACCAAGTCAGAGACATCAAGATAGGCCCCCTGTATCCTAACCACCTAAAACCAGACTCACAAAATCATGGCCTCCAAGTCACAATGCTCTGAGTACCATGTATTGAGCACTTAGAATGTACTAGGCATGAAGTGGAGTGTTTTCCATTGAAACCTAGCAACAATGCTAGGAGCAGCCATGTTTGAACCCTGTTTTTCAGATGAGAAGACAGAGACCCAGTGGGGGAAATAACAGTTTCCTAAAGTCACCAGTAGTTTTAGAACCAGATTTCAAACAGATTCTGTGTCTTCAAAGTCCAAGACCTTAACTTCTACCACACATCACACCCCTTATTCGTGTACCCATCCTGCAGATATGAATGAGTCTGGACAGGGGAGGGAGGTGGAGATCAGAGTGGTTGGAAGAAGACAGAGTATGCTGCTCAGATTTTGATGATTCAAATATTCTCTGGGGTTATTTGACCTTGACTCCTGGAAAGAGGGAGGGCCTCTTTTCTAAGTAAGTCTCTGATACTCTCAATGTTTTGGATAACCCTTACAATCATTGTGTCACAATAATGTCAATGGTGTAGGAACACCATGGCCATGTGTCTCCCTCATGCCTCTTTTGTGGGTAACACACTCCTGGTGGGTGGGTGCAGCAGAAATATCTACTCTTTAAATGGCTCTGAGTAATGTTGCCAAGAAGTACACTTACATTATTTAAAGACCTTTTAAAACAGAACCCTCCCCCCTTTAGCACACTCTTGGCTGGTAATCCCCATTGAACAATCTGCTGCTATATTTCTTGGAGACATTATTTAAAATCCTTTTAAAGTGCGGTTCTTCCTACCTCTCAACGATTGATACCTGTGAAGGGCTTAATAGTACCAGGGAGGGGGTGAGAGGGAGGGGGTGAGGAGGATGACTGCTACTTAAGAGGATTTAAAAGAATGTTGCAGCCATATTTCATAACCATGATGCCTAAAAGCCTACGGTAAGGGGGAAAAAAAGAGCTGCTGCGTCTGTTTCTGGGTATTTTTTAAAAATTGAAATATATTTCTTCTGAGTTTTCTTCACTTGTTTGAAGAATCATTGAGAAGATGACTGACCAACATGTAGTGGTTTCACATCCAGAGCCCAGGGCTCATCTGGAGAAACTGGAGGAGCCCTTAGAATTTCCTGAAGTAAAGATGGAAATGCAAATGTCTATAGAGGCCAGGAAGAGGAAGGGGGCTGGATGTAAGGCAATAGGAACTCATGTGGACACACACTCACACACTATTACATATATCATACAATATACACACATAATATACATATATATATATATAATATATATGTATACATATAAACATACATATACCTGGCTTTCAGCTAGCTTAACAAGTAATGCATTTAACTGATATTTATTGAGCACTGTGCTCCAGGTACTCTTCCTAAACTTTATGTGTAGTATTTCATTTAATGCTTATATCAATAATAGAAGTATATACTCTTCCTATCATCTTTTTAAAAGTCAGACAACTGAGCACTGAAAAACAAGTCACTCAGCTAGTGAACAGGATACACAGGATTCCTGCCTAGCCATCTGGGTGCAAACTCCAGAGCACCCGTTCTTAAGCATCACGCTTTTCTGAGTCCCCAACTATCCTCTTGTAAGGGTGGAAAAATAGTCTATGTAGGAGCCTGCAAAAGAACTGGGGTCCTTGGATGCCCCTTCCCATTATTACTCCCTCTTTCCATTGTTATCTTCACCACTCAGCAGCATTGCTAAGGTCAAAGCTCTGTTTGAAGCATTTAGAAAAGCCAATAAAAGATTTCCGTTTTTTTATAACAGATTTGGATATTTATTTGTGCAGCTGCTCCAAATGCCATCTAGCCTTCTGAAATGAAAGGATTAGGGGAGATTTAGAGTTTGAGTGAAATCTAAAAATTATTTAATCAAGTGACCTCATTTTACATACGAGGATACTAAGACCCAGAGAACACAAGTGGCATGCCTAAAATGATACATTCGGTGGCAAATACAATACTAGAATCCAGGTATGTTATTTACTACTCTGGCAAAACTCTCCTCTGATCCCTGTTTCCATGCAGCTTTGCCATGCCCTTCTACCATGACCCTGTTCTTGGCCACATGACTTGCTTTGGCCAATGAGATGTGTTGTATGTAAAGTTATGAAAAGCACTTGTGCCATGGTGCTTGCTTGCTCTCATAGCTTTGCCATTTCCCTGGGAAAGAGAGGGTGAGAAAAACATGGAGTCAAACCTTTTCGGCTAAGCCCAGCCTAGATCATTCAACCCCTTGCTGACCCACAGACTCATGAGAAAGAAATAATTTCTGTTTTAATTTAAGACACTGAATCATGGGTTGGCTTATTATAGATAAAATTATATAATGTTTTGTTACTGTTGTTCTTAAGGTTTCCAGGATGTTCTGTGAAATCAGCATGGGAGCTTTAAGTGATGGAAACTCGTTTTTTTGTTTCTTTGTTTTATTTTGTTTTTTTTTTCTCTAAAATGTCCTACACTAACACTCAGCTAAAGTGAAAAACCAAAACTGATATTCAGAGACATCAGTCTCAGCTCAAACAGTATCTCCCAAGAGAAGCTTATCCCAGACAACTGATTACATAACTGTGCCTCATCTCCCTAGTTACTCTAGCACATTACTCAGTTTATGTATCTAAAATTATTTATTCATATTTTACCTACTTGTTTCTTTTCTCCACTAAAATTGAAGTGCCATGAAACTAATCTTACTTGTCTTGCTCACCTCTGTATTCCTAGCACCTGTTACAGTATCTGCTATAGAGTTGGCCCTCATTAATTGTTTTCGAGGGAAAAAAGTTATGAAGTATTTGCATTTAGACATTTTTGGGTCTGACGTTCTAAGGGCTGCTCCATGAGTAATAGGTTTAAGGAATTAGGGAAGGCTTTAGAGAGGAGGTGACATTGAGTGTGGCCTGAGAGATAATATTTCACCAAGTGGAGGTGTGTGGGATGACATGAAAGTAGTGGCACTCCAGCATAAATAAAAGTTTGGGAGGATGAGAGTTCCAACTGGAGCAACACAGCTTGGCTGGAGCTTCGATGTTCGTATTCACAGCGTGACTTGGAGAAGATGAGCCTAAAATATTCCTTGGTTCCAAATTGGAAAATGTCTTGAATATCATCCTAAGGATTTCTGTCTTTTAAATCATAAGGTTTTTAAGCAACAGAACATTTTGGGGATGGAATTCTGCTGGTAGTGTGGAAGGTGAAGGTGATAGAAAAAAGGTTGGAGGCAAGAGATCATTTAGAAGACCACTGCCAATAGTCCAGGCGAGAGATGATGACGAGTGCCACTAAGGCGGCGGCAGGAGTGGAAAAAGAAGAGAGGGAATGGCATTTAGAGACATCGAAGGGAAAGGATTAACGGTTTTGTTTTGTTTTGTTTTGTTTTTTTACCAATTTGAGAGAATAGGTGAGAGAAAAGTCAAAGGAAGACTCTAGTTCTCTAACTCATGTGACCAACTGGGTGTGATGCCAAGCTGTAGAGAACAGGAAGAGAAACAAGTACAACAATACAATGAGTCTTGGATATGTTGGGTTTGAGATGTTCAAGGTTTCACTTGAAAAACCCATTACATTCAAGATTAGTGTCTGGAATGATCCCTCCAAAAGTGCAGTAAGCGTGAGCCTTCTGAAATGGTCATCCGTTACCTGTATTTCTGAACATCCTCCTATACCTGTGTACTACCCATAAATGGACATCATGGTAAGTTAAAATAAATGCCTTTTTTTGGGGGTTTGTTTTTGCCTTCACTTACAATGTAAGACAGAACTGACAGTGGCATAATTCAAGATATTTTGCATTTAAGTTTTTGACAGAGGAGGGAGATGAAAAGGAATGGATTTATTCCCTGGTTATTTTGCCACTCAGCATTCCTGAACCAAATCATTTCTAGTCATGAGAAATGAGCTGATTGGTGATAAACACAAGGTCTGAAGATAAACTTGAGACTATAATGCTGAGGGACCTCTGGGAAGAGGCACAAGGGTGTTGATGTTTGCAGAAATTAGATGGGCTGAGCAGGGAGCTGTAGGGACCATGTCTTCTGTGCCAGACAGCAAAAGGTCACAGCAAAGATCAGAGCTACCTAGTTGACGTGATGTTCTTAGACCCAGCTCTCTCAGAAGCTTCAGATGAACTCGATATACATAATTTAAGCCACATGTATTCTAAAGATTTATTCTTTAACACCCCACACACTTGCAATTCCTTTTGATAACCCACACTGCTTGTTATAATCCTCACCATCAAGAAATTAGTTTTGGGGTTTAACCTTTTTTTTTTTTTCAGATTGACTACTTCTAATCGAAGTTATATGTGCCCATCGAGCCTGGGATTATTTCTATCTTGGTTAGACTTATCCTCTGTCTCACCCTCACTAAAATAAAAGCTCCTTGGGGCCAAAGGCAATACCTCAGGTATGCTTATATCAAAGTATTTGGCACTCAGTAGGTCCACATTAATGTCTGCTAAATTTAAGAACAGATGAAGTAACCCCCTCTGATAACTGTTTTTGCTTTTCATATGTGCAAAGTTTGCCATTATATCATTCTTCTGATCTGACATCTCAGGAGCCTTAGAATCCTATTCTCTTTAGTGGAAGCATAAAGGCATGCTTCTGAATATGGTATAGAATAATGAAGGACTGGTGGAAGGCAAGATTTGATATCAAAATTTTTTTTGTGTGTGAAAAAGACTGTGTTCATGGCAAGTGCCATCAGTTTTCTTCAGCCCAACAAAACGCTAAAGTCATCGCAGTATAAAAAATTGAGAAGTACATATAATGGGATAGGAGTTTCCATTAGAGTAGACGTGTTTGAACCTCTATTGAGTGTAGCTTTCTCAAAGTAACATGAAGGATTGCTTGTGACAACAAATCATCCCCACTCTCCACTAACAGTTATTCATTTAGGCCTGTGGTCCATGCTAAGATGAGATCCTTATAGGACAAACCCAACCTGAGCAAATTTGCAAAAGTTTCTTCTAAATTATAAGAAACAAAAAGAATAGCCTAATCTTTTTTTTCCTTAGGCCTTTATTCATCATCTTATTGTAGCATAAATTCCTTGTCTGAAACATATTTAGTCTATCACATCCTTGTCTTGATAACAAAGGAAAAAAGGTGAGGCACACTAAATGTTTTCATAAAATTATAATGATATACATGCCTTTTAAGACTTCATCTTCCCAAACAGTTCACTTTACTGTAACTTCCAAATAACAAAGTAAGAATCACTGCTCATGTAATATTAATAATAAACTAATTGATACTAACAACTCAGAATTTGTGACTATGCATGGTTATTGTTAGTTTAAAATTAGAGTTTATAATTGTTGATGAATCTGTATAAAATTAGTCTCAAAGATCAAGATATTAATGGTTCTTTATGTGAGTATTTAGAGATTTGATTACGAAACAGTTCTTTTTTCAAAATTAGATTATCTAAAATTATTTGTAAGTGTTTAGCTTAATTGTGATATGTGATGTGCTATTATAACTAACTATATAGTTTTGTGCAATCAGATTAATAAAACCACAACCTTTCGTACTTTAAAAATTTCACTAATAAAGGTTGGTTTTTCCTTCAAGTACTTTGGTTTTAATATTTATCAGGGTCATAATGTAAATCTTTAGAAATGGTAGGGTTAGCATTTAGCCAAGGAGACAGGATAACCCCTCATTGTATGTGCTCCATTGCACCTTATATTATAATAGTTGGTGACCTCAAAGGGCATCATGAAGCTTATTTTTATGGAACAGATAGAGAAATTATACTCAAAATATGACAGTTTCCATAGATTGCCCTAAGGTAATAAGGTTTTAACTGAGAATTGTTTTCACTGAGGCTCTCTTCTGTAGTCACGAACATTTTAGTAAGTGCTCCATACAGCAACCTGCCTCCAATGGTGTCATATCTGAGAAAAATCCCTGCTCTTTCTCCTTCTATCATAACCACAGTAGCCAGAGTGAATCGTAAGTTCAATAACTGAAGATGGATCTTTCTGCCTCTACTCTGTGATCCAGTGTCTCTCCCTGGAGAGTGGGGGGGAAGCGTCATTGGCCATAATGTGCTTAGCTAGAATTACTGGTAAAGGACATGAAGAGGAACAATTCAAGGTGATAGTGGAGTCAGTCTCCCGAATTCTGTAAGCTTCTTGGCTCATCCCCTAGAGTCTGCTGCATCAATTGGCAAGACATCCCAATATGGGGTTTCGGTGGGGAGAAGAGTCTTAACTTCTTTTCAGATTTAAAGGCCCAGGCTGCTGCATGATGGATTCTCCCCTAATATCATTAGCTGCACATGCTGCTAATTGTAGTGGTTGCTAATCCATCTGAGCAGCCAAAATGATATTAGCTTTCAATAGGATTTACATACATCCAGGCTTGTTTCTGCATCAGCTAGCAATTAAAGTTTAAACTGTTGAACATGCAGCTTGCTGTAGGCTAAGTAATATTTAATAACATTAACAATGCATTTCCCTATTCGCCTCTGAATCTTTTTACAGGCTCATCAATTCGCCATCCCCTTTTGTGTGGCACAGCCATCATTAGCTCTTATCCTAACAGCTTCCAGAGGAGGGCACTGTCATAAGAGACAATAGACATGCCAGCTGCACATGTAAGTATTAGCAGCACAGTTTATGTTCCTATTCCTGTTCCTGTTCCTCTCTCTCTCTGTCTCTCTCTCTCTCTGTCTCTCTCTCTCTCTGTCTCTCTGTCTCTCTCTGTCTCTCTCTCTCTCTCTCTCTCTCTCTCTCTCTCTCACACACACACACACACACACACATACACACACACACACACACACACACTTATTGGAGGAAGTGTGCTAGCTTATCCTTTCAGGTCAGGCTTTGAGAAACTGTAAATCAACTTATTTGGACTAAAGTGTCTACAGAAGACAAATGTTAACTAAAAGTCTAATCATTATGTTGTTTTGTACACCTGAAACTAATAAAAACATCTATGCAAATTATTTCAAACCATGTGAAGAGTCTGGTTGTTTCAAAGTTCAGTGTAAGCAGGATTAAACTCTTGTGATTGGCTTGCTTAATAAATATTTATTTGTATGACACTGAGTGAAATCAGGCTGGTGCATAAACCCCATGAGGGTGGTTTCGTTGTCTTATTCACAACTGTATTCCTGTCTAGCACAGTGACTAACACATAAGAAGGGCTTAGTAAATGTTTGTTGAAGTAATGATTGTATGATATAAGTGATGGAAAATTCCAACTTCCTGATCCCAACCCTAGGCCTCTGATACTCTTCCCTTGCTCACTGTTATATGCACACCCACTCCCCACCCATGCCCGTTTCTAGTCCATTCACCAATGGGTGAAATGTTCAACTTAGAAGGCCTTCTGCAGGCACTCTGCAAGAAAGTTGTTCATGTCAGGACCAGGCCATAGGCGGCATGATACAATGCTATCTTTCTGGCTGTAAATCTTCCTGCCTGGGGATTATGTGGGTGGATGTCAAATAGTTGTCATATGGTGCGATTTCAGAATGAGATAGTGAATTAATTTCCTAGGGCTGCCATAACAAAGCATCACAAATTGGGAGGCTTAAAATCACAGAATTTTATTGTTTCACAGTTCTGGAGGCTAGGAGACCAAAATTAAAGTGTCACTAAGGCCATGTTCTCTTTGACAGGGAGAATTCTTCCTTGCCTCTTCTAGCATCTGGTGTTTACCAGCAATCCTTGGAAGCCCTTGGTTGTAGACGCATCACATGACCGCCTTCTGCCTGTGTCTTCGCATCGTCTTCCCTCTGTGCATTCCTGAGCCTGTATCCAAATCTCCCTTTTTTATAAACATACCAGCCATATTTGATTATGGTCCACCCTAATGACCTCATTTTAACTTGATAACCTCTGTAAAGGCCCTCTTTCCAAATAAGGTCACATTCTGAGGTACTTGGGGTAGGACTTAAATGTATCTTTTAAATAAACAATTTAACCCATAACAGAGGACTATGTGCAATCTGGAAGATGGTAATGGGATGTTTTCAGGCCTGAAAACCTCCCTCCTTGGGAACCGGAAGAATCCATATTCTCTGGGCTTGGAGGTCAATAATAGTTAAATTATTCTTATCATTTCTTAGACCCTGCCATCTTGTAATTCCCACCTTAAATGGCTTTTATTACATACTGTTCTCCAACTATTTCCCTGATTATTCCTTGTGTTTAGTAATTTCTCTTTCATCCATCTCTTAAATGTGGCATTCTATCTAAACTGTCGATTGTTCCGTAGTCTTTTTGCTGTGTTTGGCCAACAGGCAACTGCTTTAAATTGCACTTGCTCTTTGGTCCCACTACACAGGGATGATTGAGTCTACTTTTTGTAAAATGGGTCTTGTAAGAGACAGTCAGGCCAATTCATTCTAAGAGTTAGCTATTTCATTAGGAGCAGTGATAGCTAAAGGTCATATTAATTATTTTGGTTATTTTATTTCAAGGTAATCTATTGTTTCAGCATTCACATAGAATAAGGAATAAAGGTACCCATAGTTCTTATTCACAGACATTATCCAGTGTGCCTTGAAACACAAAATACTGAAAACATTCAGCACTCTTAGTCCGGGTTTATCTCTAGGCTGCCCAGGATGTACCAGTTTGAGATAAATGAAACACATTTGCCTTTTATGCCTCATTTCTCCCAATTTGAAAATTATTTGGTGTAATTATGATAAGTTTGGTAATTTTGATGGCTTGCAAAGCATGAAGTCTCACCTTAGAAAAACAAAATGTTTTTTGTTTTTTTTTTGTAATGACATGGAATATGTCCCCATAATCTACTCTACATCCATAGTTCAACTAAACAAAGAAATAGAAACTAAGAAATGTTACTAATGCCAATTAATTTAAATTTTAAAATTTAAAAAGTCTTATCATTTCTGTTGAGTTTTATTAGTTTCAACTCCAGAGAAGAGCTCCATGTAGATGTCGTCAGCCAAAAGGGACGAAAACAGATGAATAGCTTTCTTCACGCTTCATGTTGGGTGAATCAGTCATGCTCCAGGGTCATGTTAAGTTTGCCATTTTTGTACAAAATCACTTAATAAATTGATTAGCACCTTATCTCGGTGTCAATGCCACTCTACTTTTAGAGATGCCCAAACTGTTTAAATATCAAAAACAAACCTTGGAGGACAACTTGGTGAGAAAGGGCTTGTGCTAGCTGAAGATCAAAGGGAGACAGATGATGGCTGTGTATATTTGATGTTAGCAGAGACAAAGTCTAGTGATTTAGGCAGTGCATATGGTCGGCTTCGTGGCCAGCCTCACGAACAGTGAAAGCAGTTGGAGAATATGCCAGGACCAGCATCTACAGAACATCAGAATGACATGTTTTAAGGAAAACAAGATTTTCAGCATTAGGAAGGTGACTATCAGAATGACTTCATGTAAACTTTTTTAAAAAAATTCATTAATTTTTTTATTTATTATATAATAAAATTCATAATTTTATTATGGTTCATTACCCAATTCTGAGCATGCTAAAAGAGAAAAAGAGTCCTTTGAAGTAGACAAATGTTATAGTGTATAAAGCAAAATATCATCACATTAACAATACGTTATTTGAAGCTGGCCAAGACAGGAATTTTAAGATAGCTGTTAATAAATTGTCAGTCAATCCTGGGGAAAAAAAAGATCCTATGGCCAAATGTTAATTTATGAGTATTTTATTAACTTAGGCTCAGTGTCTCAGTTTTCCACACATGGTCAGTTAATGAATGTGTAATGTATTTGGTTATATAATTTATTGCAGATATGCTGGGGAAGATTTAGGTAAAACATTAAAACACAGGAAATATGAGAAGCAGCATTTTCCTTTAAACTTACATGGATTATTCTCTTGAATGATTTGATCATAAACTCTGGTGTGTCCTGAAAAAATTTTTGGGACATAAGTTCTATTCAGACTGAAAAGTAGGATTAAACTATAACTTTAAGTAGTTTCCCCATTTGAGGTTTTTTTGTTTGTTTGTTTGTTTTTTGTCTGACACTGTTCTTGATAAGGTTGTAAGGATGACGCTGTGCACTCTGTTTTCTTTAAAGCAGTCACTTAAAAAACCCAAAGCACCCATGTGAGAAGCCTAGCTGTGGAAGCAGAGATTGGGTACGACTTCAGACCATGCTCCAGCCATGCTTGTCTAGGAGGATACTTAGGCCTTGCGTTAGGGGAAGTGAAAAGTCATAATGAGAGCAAACTGTGAGCAGCTGTTTCCAAAGTGATAACGTATTTGGTTTGGACTTCTCCTTTCATGAATTCCTAGGTTTCATTTGCAAAACGGTAAGTAAATTTTGCATTTCAAATACGAGCAAAGTATCTCAGGAAAGGAATCTTTAAAAGCAGTGTGACCTTGTTTTATATAAAACCTCCAACCAGAGTCTGCATGCCTGCACACCATCCTATAACCCAGGTGACCTTAAACATTTTTAATGACATTGGTGCTCTTCTCCAGGTGGTATGTGCAGTGAGGATAGGGATTCTGTTTGACTTATTTACTCTAGCATCTACTGTAGTGTCAGGAACACAATAGGTATTTGAAACAGGATAATTATAATTTAAAATGGCTTTAAAGTTTGAGCTAATGGATTTCTTTGCCATCAAACCATTTTTTCTAATTGTTCTTATTTTAGTAAATTTTAATACTAGTTACCCAATTGCTAAGCCAGAACCTGTGCATTGCCTTTGATTCTTTTCTTTCCCATGTCTCTCCTATTTAACAAACTCCATGGTTGCTGCCCTAGATCTGTCCTCACTCCACATGAGCACCACCTCTTCTGTGGAAGCCTAAGACACACCATTTCTTGCTTGGAGACCTATAATGCTTCCCCTACCTGTTTCTCAGATTCCTTTAATCTGTTCTCTTCACAGCGCCAGAATCATCTAAAAGCTCAAATGGATCGTGATAGTGATACTTCACTGCGTAAACCCTGAAAGGCTTTCCCCAGGCTTCACAGAAAACTTACTTCCTTACCAGAGTCTACAAGATCCATGTGGTTTGGTTCTTGTCTCCCTCTCCAATCCAATTTTGGTCTAACCTTCCATTTATTCATTATAACCTAGCTGTGTTGTTTTTCCTTCAGTTCCTAAAAAAAGCTATGCTTTCCTCACCCCTTGGCTTTTATTCCAGCAGTTTCCTCTGTCTAGAATGAACTTCCTCCTGATCTCTGTATGGCTGGCTTCTTCTCACCCTTTTTTCTAGTCTCATTTTTTCCTGTTTATCCTCTGAGAAACTGTCCTGAACCCTCTCCCTGAGTAGGTTTCCTTCATAGCCCCTCCTCAAGCACTTCACCTGATTTTCATATTTTTATAGTCCTGCCATTATTTGACAAAATCAATAATTTGTTTATTATCCTCCCTAGTACTTTGGATCATGTCTGTTTTGTTTACTGTAGCACCCAGTACAGTGCCTGACATGTATTATGTGATCAGTAAATATGAATAATTAATTTATTGAGTGATAAGACATCAACTAAATTATATATATATATATATATATGGCATAGGGGAGGTAAATGGGAAAGTTTTGTTTTCTCCATTAATCTATTTAATTTACTAAGTTCCAAATATGTGAAAGCTGTTTTGGGACTGCTGTGAATTCACACAGACCTGGTTCCTGCCCTCATGCACTTATATCCTGGGAGACAAGATTAATAAGTATACCAGTAACTATAATTGAAGAGACAATTGATAAGAGAGGTGCCCTGGAAGATTTTTTAAATTTATGTACTATTTATACTTAATTTGTTTTTTTAAATATTTGCGCTAGCACTATGTTGTACACCTGAAACTAATAAATATTGTAGGTTAACACTAATTGAAAAATAAATTTAAAAAATTTAGAGCGGATTCTGATGCATACAGAATTTCGAAGTGCAAGCTTAGTGAGAAAAGGCAATCACTATACATGAGCAAAGCGAAAAGTACACAGCTTATATGGGCAGCAGCTAGAAAGGGCCGAGCTTGCATGAAAGAGAACAGAGAGGTTACATTTATAAAGTGAGGTTAAGTCAGGTTGTGTGGTGCTTGTAACTGCCTGGATAAGGAGTTTGCATATTGTTTGGATAAACAGAAGGAAGGCGCTGAAGATTTTGAAGCTGGGCAGTGATTTAATTCAACAGTGGTTTAGGATGGTTAATCTGGAAGTGCCATGTAGGATGGATTAGCACAGGAAAAAAATGGAAGTAAGGCATGAGTTGGAAAACTTCCAGTTGTAGGAAAAGAGAAAAAATAAGATCGATGGTAATCATAGCGGGAATGGAGACAAGGGGTAGATTGGGAAGATACTGCAAGAGATAGCCACCTGTTTTGGAAACTCATTGACAGGTTCAAGGTGTAGGCAGGGGAGAAAAAGATACCTGTGAGACTGACAACAAAATGGAAAATAAGAGCAAAAGCCTGGTGTCATACGATAGTTGGGACAGGGAAACTGAGGAGAGTTGTTTGAACACTTGAGTGCGAGAAGAGGATTACACATGGGCTAAGGATTATGACGATGGGGGTTTAAACTTTATGGTCTGTTTTCTACATTAGACAAAGGAAAGATAATACCTCCTAATTCACTTCTTTTTAATGATTTTGTGAGAAGCAGTCTGGGAGATCTCTGATTTCTGATTTTTGCATAAATCTGTGTAAGTGGGATAAAGTGAATGACCTTTGACATAAAGTCAGACTCAGATGACACAGGTTGATTTTCTGATTTACTGCTCACGAGCTTCCTGCTTTACTGGTCACCATGTGACCTTCTCAAACCATGGAAGCGCTCTAACCTGTTTTCTTCCCCATGATATGGAAGCAAATCCATGATTATTATAATCTCAAGGGTTTGTGGAAGAATTTACCCAGATTGTGTATTTTGAAGTGTTCTCCAAATCCTCTTGGGAGGTCAGGATCTGCAAGGAAACTCTAGGTACATGTCTGTGATGGGTGTTTGGTGTTGGATATTGAATATATTATGTATTATAAAACTGCTTTAAATAATTAACACTTTTAATAGCTTTTATAGTATCATTGTCCCTGAACATGCAATTATTTTTTTTAAAAAACAATTATTTTTGGGTTGTTCATTGATCAAGGAACTCGATCTTTTTCTTTAAAATTCTTAGTTAGAATCTGGGTGGTCACTTGGTAAGTTATATATGTGCCTGATAACTCTGTTGTACCCCTGAAACTAATATAATATTGTAAGTCAACTATAAAAAGAAGTAATGAAATAAAACATCAAAAAAAATTTTAGTTAGATGAAAGTTAAGCAACTGAGGAGACTTTTGGACTTTAACAATGGGAAAGGGAAGTGAGCTTGCAGAAGCCAAGCTTTCCCGCACTGCCTCCCTGTGTCTGCAGAGAGAAGCACTGGTGTGAGCTCCCACCTAGTTAAAGCGCTGTCAGTCAGCTGCAGGCGTTCAGACCTTTGGGGACGCTGACAACGGATGGGCTTTGACTACCAGCCACAAAGCTCGGTGCCAGGCTCAAAAAACCCACAGGACTCTGCAGAGGAAAGTGAAATGCTGCTGACAAAACCTCCCTAAAGCTCAGACAGAACTTGGGGGGTTATATTTACTTAAAAAAAAAAAGCATTTAGAGAATAGTCCGTTTCTAAACCTCCCTTTTTGTGGCAAGAAATTTAATTTCTTTTGAAGTGCAAGCATTCCAAAATGAGGGATGTGAAGAGTTATTGCAACCATTGAATATGGGGCAGGGCCCTTAAAATAAATAAGCACCACATTCACTCCCAAGTAAATGACTTTTGTTTGAGTATTGGGTGGGTTTGATAAGGATGGTGTTACAACATTTAATGAGGTGCAAGGGAAAAATGACTTTCATAAGTTCACATGGCTGTCATTATATTCTCTCCTGTTCCCGTTCCCCAAAACTTCACCCTCACAGACCCACTTCCGGATCCTTTGGCAACCACTACAGTAGAAGTCAGGGCACACGTTAACAGCCTGCATTCGTTGTGGGGATATATATATATATATATATATATATATATATATATATATACATCTATCTTATGTACCAAGGAAAGCTACAACAAGGGGGCAGGGGGACAAGAAAGCTGTGTGTAAACCATTTGTGGTAGCCTGTGGTAGCCTGCTAGAGTCCACACAGCTTCTTTTGAATGAATGAAACATTAAAACAGACACACACACACGCACATGCACACAGATTTCCTAGAGCCATAATCTCTTCAGTTCTTACCTTATGTGGATTTTATGTCTTGGTCATTTTTTTTTTAAGTCAATAATCATCCTGCTGATTTCTTTCTCCTTTTAAAGTCATCTTCTTGGACGGCAACACTAGCTAAACACATTCCCAATTCCATTCCACTCATTAGTATTAATGGAGTAATCATCGTTCCTTTCCTTGGCTCCTTAGACTTGCTTCAATATTTACATATCGGCCAAAGCTGCTTGAGCAGGAATAATGAGCCTGCACAAAGTGGGGGAAGACTTGCTTCCACTGGGGGGAGTTTATGGCACAATACATATGTTTTATAATTATCAATGAAAATGACAGGCAGTGTCCTTGGTACCTGGAACACTTGCCCAGCATTGTGATGGTGGCTGTGACATCACCCCAGCTGGACTGATTCTCTGCCTCTCAAGTGACCATAAGCAATAGAATTGCCTTTTAGCCTTCTCCAGCCTTGATTCAAATTATTATTCATTCTTTTTTCAGGGAAAGGGCCCTGTTCGGGCAGAAAGCTTTTATAAGAACTTAACAGATTGGGAGAGCTTTTATATTAGGCTTCCTGAATGGAGAGTTTTATATGTAAAGAGCTTTTGTTTGATTTTTTTTTCCTTTTTATTTTTCCATAAAATAAACAAATCAACTTTTCTGCCTTCATCAAACACCTAATTCAACAGGCATTTATGGAGTACTTGCTACTGGCCAGACATTGCGCTAGGAGATGGAGCCCCTTCCAACTTATTCTCTAACCCCCAGGATGAAATGAAAATAAAAATAATGTGAATCAAAAACAGATTTTTAAAACATGGAGACACTCTAGAAAGCAGGCATCTAAGAGTTTGCTTGACTGGAGTTTCTTTAATTTCAGAGAAAGAGGAAAAATGAAAATATCTCTTCATCTCTAACACTATCCTTGTCCTCTCAAACAAAATTTTCTAGAGACATAGATTATTTTTTTTTCAAGACAGGGAGAGATCCTTTTGACTAATATTTGCCCCCTAAGAGTAGGGGTGTTTGTATATTTAGACATCTGTGCTTCCTGTCACGGGACAGCTAAAGACTTTTTCTCATTGCTCCAGGTTTTGAAGATTTGTGTTTCTCATCGTTAGCTCCCCCCTTTACCACTGGAGCTGCAGGACCACCTTCCTGCTTGGAGCTCAGATGTTTCCCTACCACACAGACGTGTGCATTCTGGACAACAGCTAAATTCAGGGCTAACTGTTAACCCCACATTCATTACCCAGCCCTGGCTAGAGGTTTTGCCTGTTTTTGTTTCTGTCAGCAGCTCAAAAAAGAAACTGTTCCAGGGGACAATGTAAATCCCACCTTCAGGTTGGAGATCGTGACCCAGAGGAGCAGAGGAACTGTGAGGCAGTTTTATTTGCATACTGTGAATAAAAACTGGTATATGGGAGAGAGAAAAAAAATGGAAGTTGGGGGCAGGAAGGGGGGCAGTAAAGAAAAGGCAGGGTGACTAGAAAGGTGAGAAACTAAGCAAAAGAGCTTTGGGTTCACAAAGCTGAAGCCAGGAGACCGGGCACTCATGGTGGGCTGCCAGGAAAGGATGAGCCCTGCCCTCTGGGAGCTTCCCATGCTGGCAGAACCAGCGTTAATGTGCTGGTGTGTACGTGTGTATGTGTATGTGTGTGTGTGTGTATGTGTATGTGTGTGTGTGTGTGGGGGGGGGCGGCAGTGCCTGGGAGCTCCTCTCAGCTCTTGTGAGTTTCCTAATGGTTTAGCTTCCTCAAAGATGAACACTTTGTGGAATAATCATACAATGTTAGAATCAGAAGGGATGTTTGTAATTGTCAATTCTAACCATCCCTTTTCGAAGGTAAGAGTACAAAGACATTTAAAAAGTTCATAGAATGCACAATTTTTCAAAGCCAAGTCTCTTGACTGTCAAGCCAGGGTGACTTAGCTATTAGAGAAAAACAAAAAAAGGACACAAGCTTCTGTGATGTAGACGGAGACATAAGCAGGTAACCTCCAATTAAGCAGAGTAGCTCATGGGGTAAATTCCAAGTGCAATCCAAGTTCCTTGGCAAGGGACTAGTCCAGTATCTCAATAAACCAGAATCATAACTATAAGCTGAAAAAGAACTATCCTGAGTGCCTTTCTCAACCTTCTGTGCTTTCTGACAGTTTCTTTGGCTGGAATATTGGGAGGAGAGCTTTTATGTTTTTCTGTAGAAAAAAACCTTCTCTGCTCTCCAGGTAACACAATTAGCCACATTAATTGATTGATGGATTGATTGATTCCTTTATTTATTCAGTCATCCATTTCATATTTGTGGAGTCCTTGCTTTGTTCAAATTCCTGAATTAGTGAATTCCCTTCTTTAAGTGATAGTCTTAATATTAGGCATATTCCCAATTAAATTTTGTTTCAGTATATCAATTATAAAGTTGATGTAGTTAGCATACCACCATGCATTCTTTATTTTCAATAACCTACCCTACAAAACTATATTAATTATTCTTTAAAAGAAAGAATTAGTTAAGAATCCTCCCTCTGCCCCAGAATTTCTTAGTAGAGAAGGATCTAATCTTTGCTGAGCTCCTGCTGTGAGCTAGATAAAGTGACAGACTATTACTTCATTGAATAACTCATCATTCTCCAAGATATTCTAGCCCATTCTACAGATAAGCACATGGAGGCTCAAGGAGTTGAGTGACTTTCCCATGGCCACTAATTTAAAGTGACAGAGTCAGAGTTCAGGTCCAATGAGTCCCATTTCCCTCTCTGTCCAGGACCAGGTCTCAGTCGATCAGTGATCTGCTGGCTCCATAACCTGGAGATTGTTGTCTCCTCCAGATGATACAGGCTGGGAATATTTGTGAAGACTGCAGTGGAAAACTTGCCTAAAATTAAATGGTTTCTCTATGTTAAAATTTGTTTTTCAATATTAAATGCTTCAGTTGTGCCAGTCCTATACTATGTGTTAATTCAAAGACAAATAAGAATTTTTTTCTTTCTCTTAAAAAGCTAATGGACTAGTGGGAGTGGCAGTGACATGGGTATGCATACAACTAAATGCAACATGGTGTTATGACGCCACAATAAATCGGCGTGTATGGTACTGTGCGTGGACAAGGGAAAGAGTGGTCAGTTCTGCTTGGGAACAAGGGCAGTGTGAAGATGACTTTCATGGAAGTGCATGAAAATGAGAACATGGACTTAAAAATATCTTCACAGAGTCTAGCCCATACATTGCCATTCATATTCATCATTTTTGTTGTGAGAACCAGAAAGGACTGAAATGAATATATGACATTTATTTTGTTCTGATGCTTTATTTTCATGAATTCTATGCCTTCATTTTTTTCTTGGCCCATACTTGTTTCTATGTGAAGCTGTGGAAATGTGATGTAGATCTTTTGTTGGGGAAGCTTTACCTGCTTCTAGTTGCTTAGGAATAGGAGCAGAGGACACAGGGAACACTAACTCCTCCAAAGTAAATCATTAACTTGGGATTTGCACACTCTCCTTTCCTCTTGTTTCGCTAATCAACGCCCTTCTCCACCTATCATAACCTCCTCTTCAACCAAATTCACAGTGTGGAATGAAGACATCTGGGAGAAGAAAACAATGAGCTTCCAAAGACGAGAGAAAGAGCCAACATGGTGGAACCGCCCTCGTGCTGAGCTTCAAGTGCGGGTATGTGTGTGGCTCTTTAAGTCACTGGGAAAGTTTTTAATGCTTGTAGAAACCAAAGAGTCCTGGAGAGTTACAGCAAGCCCCAGCAGTCACCAGCTGACACTTGAAAGAAACTGAAGCCATATATCTACCTCAGAAAGAGATGGGGAAAGGACAGCAGTAGGGGGCCAGCTGCATTGGGTATTTTTTGTTTGTGTTGTTTCTCCCCTTAAAAAAGTACATGCCATAGGCATGCCTTCATCAATCATTCTATAAACACAATTACATAGGCCTATTAGTAGCTTATTTTCACAGACATTCATGGATGCTAGCATGTATACATACACACAGAGTTTCCTTTTCTTATTTTCTCTCTCTCTGCTTCGTCCAGTCATCTCTCCTTGTAACACTTCATCCAACAATTATTCAAAGCTATAGAAGCTTAAAAGTTGAAGAGTTGTCATCTTTAGGTGTTGGGGCATCTTAGGATGCAACTTGAGCCCACTCTGAGAAACACAGATCTTATATCTATTGTCTCTACAGATGTAGAAGCCATTTGCTGTAAGCCTTTCTCCAAGGAAATAGAAGTGAGAGAGGTAAACTTACTAAAAGACAAATGAACCCAATCTAGGGTGTATGGCAGAAGATGATACACACACACACACACACACACACACACACACACACACACACACACTTGCGCGCGCGCGAACCTTTATTGCCTTTCCCATTTATTATATGTAAATTTAAGAAAATAATCCCGCTCATAAACATGGTGCCCAGAAGGTGGCTGATGATCCATTTCTGAGATTTATGCTCCTCATTGAAAAGATTATCTGAAATAGAAAGTAGGTTAGTATCTCTGGATCCCAAATCCAAATTCCTATGGGAGAGAGTTTTTGTCCCAGATTGGATCTGATAAACTCCCTCGCTCCAATCAGCTGTCACCAAGGGATTGGACCCACAGAGAGAAAACAGAGATGTGAAAGCCCACATGTTGTGGATGAAGTCAGTTCCCATCGGGTGGCAGTTCTTTGAGACCCAATCCAAGCCACAGGTACATATTAACAGAGTCCTGACTTCACTTCTAAATACCTCTAGTAATTCGCTCACATTCTCTGTGCCTTGTTTCCCCCACATTTAAAGCAATAGTCTGAAATAGATGATATTTAAGCTCCCTTTCAGTTGTAAAATGTGTCCTATGACTTAACTGCTTTTCTTTTTTCAGTTGTAAACTGAACTGTAACTTCTGGTTAAGCAAGTGAAATTGAACCCAAGAGTTTATCTCAGCTTCCTCTGAACTCCTACTAAAATGATCATGAAGAATAAAAGGGGCATAAACACCAGAGTTGGAAAGGGCAGCAAGTGAGAGATGCCAGCAAATCCCTGGAAGCTGGAAAGCTGATAGACAAATAAAAATCGACTTGGCAGAGCAGAAGACAAAATCTTAACCCAAAGAGGCCAACAAGAAGGCAGTCAGTTTATCTACTGAACACCTAAAAGTCTCAGGATTTAGAGACACTAGTTGCTCCTGAAGAAGAGGGTGCAGAAAAAGGTAGAAAACATGAATGTTGGTTGAAGGTCTTTATAAGGGGCTGTGACAACCCCAGATCGCCCCTGTCTATCTATCACAGACACTCAGCTCCCCATCTCCAGGGGGCCAGATGACTGGTGATTTGCTGAACTAGAGAGGCCCTGGTTCGAGGCACTGAGCAGGCAACAGGAGGACTGTATTGAAACCAAGGAGATCTCCTGGGGAAACCATCCTCCTGACCCAGGCCCTTTTCCCGTGGCTCTGGGAACACTGGTTACCAGGCAGGGGATTAGAGGATTGCTTTCTGGAGAAATGTAATGACTCACAAAAAAATGCCGGCACTGACCATTTGGAGTGCCCTGACAAAATAAACTTGTTTCTAACTCCCTAACCACTGTTTCATAAACTCCACTATGCCCCGGAGTGTCCAACTAGCTTTTTAGTTCTTCTTTAAGCCATATGAACAGTTAGACAAGGATCTCAGAACATGTGAGAAAAGCCTCTAACACAAAAGACAGAGACCAAAATCAGCAAACAGAAAAAGGAAGTCAGGGGATCTGGAAACAATACAGCAAGTAGAAGAAAACATGAAAGAAAAAGATCAACATCATTTACCAAAAGATGAGAGACGATATTACACGTGAAACAACAAGAGAGATAAAAATAAAAATTCACAGAATAAGAAATAGCTCCAGGAAGTAATAGTAGGTATGGCCAAAACAACACATTGAGGGAAAGAATTGAACGTTAAAATTAAAAATTGAGAAAGGACAAAAAAATATAGATAGAAAGTAGAAAAGAATAAATAAGAACATTAGGCACCATCCAAGAGTTCAAACATCAAATTAGTAAGCAGTTACTAACTCCAGGAAAATAGAAATTTGTGTAAGAGAGGAAATGTAACCAGTAAACTCTAGTTGGTTGGAGTGAATGATACCTATGTGGCATAATAAAATAAAAAATTAATATTGACTTAACAAAAAATGTGACATAACTGCTTTGTTTGTACTCCAGTGAGGTTAAATATATAAAAATGTACCATTTACCATTTCTTTTCCTTTTTTTACAAGTTATTCTTTATGCATTTGCTTATTTTTATTGGTGTGTTTACCTTTTATCATTTTGTAAGTACTCTTGTTATAATAAAAATATATACCCTTTGGCTATGACATAATGTAAATTTTGTTTTCAGCTTGTCTTTCACTTTGTTATTTTATTTATGTTATCTTTTTAATGTATAGAAGATTTAAATTTTATTTCCATATCTATCAAACTTTTTGTCTAAACAGGAAAATATGTTCTTATTTTCACATTGTTCAGAAGGTTCTTTTTTGAATATAAATGTGACATTAACTTGTATTTTCTTCTTTGATTGTTATGGTTTTTGTTTTCCATGTGCATGAGTTGTACTAGAACTTTTTTTCTGTCATTAGGCTTAGTTCATTATCCTATCATGATTTATGAAATAATCCAACCTTTTCCCCCTTGTTTTAAAATTCCATTATAAGTACGTACTAAATTATGTATGCTTGAACTTTTAAAATTTATTGTTTTATTCATACAGGTACAAAACATTTCCCATTGAATTGTTATATAACAAGTGTTTTATCATTGTGAATATGACTTTTAAAATTCATGGTACTCTCTGATTATTAGTATTAAATAGGAAAGCTATTGCTATTATGTGTATTTATTTTATAATATACCATCTTGCTGAACATTATTATTTCTTATAGTACTTGAATCGGGATAGCCAGATGTACGATGATATAATTTCCGAATGGTTACAAATGTGTCTTCCTCTTTCAAATATTTATGCCTTTGATTTTGTGTTTATGCCTTGGTGAAAAGTTTCAGGGTAATGTTGAAAATGGTCATCGTGGACACTCTAATTCCAGACTTTAATGGGACTGCCTTTAAAGAAGTGATGTGAACTCAAATGCCTCCAAAAGCCAGGCAGCAAACAAACAAGTGATACAGGCCAGGGTAAGAAAACAACAAGGCAAGTGGCATAACATAGTCACTGCCCTCTGTTCTCCATGCAGAGGAAACAGCAGAGAGTCCTAGAAGCTGGGGCAAACTTGAGCACGCATGGCTGGTCTGCAGTGAGGAGCCACTATCAGCTACAGTTAATTGTTGTCATGAGAGCCTAATTTACCAGAAGCCAAACATATGGAAGTATATGTGAAATATAACTTTTTAAACGCTGGCAACTAGGGCAAATTAAAAACCAAACAATGAATGAACCTAACAAGCTTATTTGTAGGTCATAGCTGGCCCTTAAGCAGCAAGCTTATGAGTTGTCCCCTGGGCTGCAGTTATACTAATGAGCATGATATAGTCTGTGGGTTCCAGATACATTATTTTCATGTGATGAAAGTATATTTTAATTTATTCTTTACTAAGAAATTGTATCAGGGATGAACGCTTTCCTGATTTTCTGGAATGGATATCGTATCAGTATTGAGATGATTTATACAGCTTTTCATACTCTTAGAAAATCATGCTTTTGTTGAAATTTTAAAATGTATTAGCATCAGGTTATCTATATTTTCTTGATATATTCTGTATTGAAAGTTAATCATATTTTCATTAATGTTGTATTAGTCTGCTAGGGCTGCCATACCATAGACTGGGTGGCTTAAACAATAGAAAATTTATTTGTGGCGGTTCTGGAGGCTGGAAGTCTAAGATCAAGGTGTCAGCAGGGTTGGTTTCTCCTGAGGCTTCTCTCACTGGCTCATATTAATATATAGTCATCTTCTTGCTGTGTCCTCACATGGCCTTTTTTCTGTGCATGTGCATCCCTGGAGTCTCTTCCTCTTCTAATCCAGTCCTACTGGATTAGAGTCCCACTGTTAATGACCTCAATTAACCTTAATTATCTCTCTAAAGTCCCTATCTCCAAATACGGTTACCTTGGTGGGTTAGGGCTTCAACATACGAATTTTGGGAGGACCCAATGCATTCTGTAACAAGTATAATGATTATCTCTTTTTTTTCCCTCCTTCAGAATTACTAGTGCATTCTCCTATTTAATTTTTATTTTCCCAAAGCATGAGCTCTTTGGTTCCATAGAGTACAAAGCATCCTTTTCTGTGAGTTGTGAGTTCCTGTGTCGCCTCTTAATGCTTGCTCAGTAAAGCTGGCAAGTAAAACTAAAGACAAGTGCATGGGACTTTACAGACAGCTGAAAGAGTAATATCTGTGGGAATCCAAACATGGTGCTTCTTTGATAAAGGGTATTTCTTTTTAAAAAATATGTTTATTTTTCTCAGTTACAGTTGACATTCAGTATTATTTTATATTAATTTCAGATGTACAACATAGTGGTTAGACATTTATATAATTTATGCAGTTATTCCCCTGATGAGCCTAGTATACCCCTGGCACCGTACATCATTATTACCGTATTATTGACTATATCCCCCATATAGTACTTTACATCTTTATTTTATAACTATCAATTTGTATTTCTTAACCCTTTCAGCTTTTTCACCCATCTTTCTAACCCCCCTCCCCTCTGGCAACCATCAGTTTGTTCTCTATATCTATAAGTCTGTTTCCATTTTGTTTGTTCATTTATTCTGTTCTTTAGATTCCACATGTAAGTGTGATCATATAGTATTTGTCTTTCTCAGTCTGACTTATTTCACTTAGCATAATGACCTCAATCCATCCATGTTGTCACAAATGGCAAGATTTCATTCTTTTTCATGGCTGAGTAACATTCCATTGTATTGGGTTTTCAGTAAAGTCATGATGCATGTTTGTGACAGATGGCACTAGTTCATTTTTGGAAGCACTAGAGTCATTCGCATCTATGTTATTGCTATGTCATTTGACAGATGACAGTTCTAGCTTCATTCCAAAAAAAAATGAGTGATATGGTTGACTTTTGGGGATTTTACAACAAGTTGAAGATGGAAGACCAAACTGTGCATTTTTGCCATATTTTACTGTTTTACTTCCATAAAGGGAAGAACACACGTCAAGCTTGTGAAAAGTTGCATAAAGTTTACGGTGACAATGCTCTACAAGAACATCAGTGCCAATGATGGTTCATGAAATTCCATGCTGGTGATTTTGATCTCAATGACGCTCCTCTGTTAGGGAGGCCCACCAAGGTTGATGTTGACAAAATAAAGGCATTGATTGAGTCAAACCCACATCACATGACACGAGAGATTGCAGAAATATTGAACATCCATCATTCAAGCATTCACAACCACCTGAAGAAGCTGGGATACGTAACAAAGCTCGATATTTGGGTTCCTCGTGAACTCAAAGAAGTTCATTTGACAGTGTGTATAAACATCTGCAATATGCTCATTAAACGTGAGGAAAACAATCTTTTTCTGAAGCTACTGATAACTAGTGATGAGAAGTGGTTTGTTGACAACAATGTGGTGTGCAAACGGTCTTGGTCCTGGCGTGATGATCCGGCTCAAACAACATCGAAAGCAGACATTCATCAGAGGAAGGTTATCCTCTCAGTGTGGTGGGATTTTAAAGGTGTCGTGTTTTTCAAGCTCCTAGCAAGCAACCAAACAATCAATTCGAATGTGCACTGTCGACAATTGGACAATTTAAATGAATCCATCATCCAGAAATGTCCAGAACTTGTTAATTGTAAAGGAGTTGTGTTCCATTGCAACAACACCAGACCACACACAAGTTTGATCACCTGTCAAAAATTATTGGCGCTTGGATGGAATGTGTTGCCACACCCACCATACTCGCCTGACTTTGTGCCATCAGACTTCCACTTGTTTCACTCTCTTCAAAACTCCTTGCGTGGTATAATGTTCAATTCAGATGAGGCTGTAAATCAGCACCTTGTTCAGTTTTTCACAAATAAGGACAGATCCTTCTAAGAATCAGGAATTATGAAGCTCACTAAAAGATGGCAAAAGGTTATCGAACAAAACGGGCAACGTATCATTGATTGATATTTGTTCTTTATATAAATAAATGACCTTTGAAAAACATAGACAAAATACATCATGACTTTTCCAAAAACCCGATATATATGTCCCACGTCTTCTTTACCCAATCATCTATTGATGGGCACTTGGGTTGCTTCCATACCTTAGCTATTGTGAATAGTGCTGCAAGGAACCTTGGGGTGCATGTATCTTTTTGAATTAGTGTTTTGGATTTCTTCATATAATTACCCAGAAGTGGAATAAGGTAGTTCTATTTTCAATTTTTTGAGGAACCTCCAAGCTGTTATACATAGTGGTTGCACCAGTTTGCAATCCCACCAACTGTGTATGATGGTTCCCTTTTCTCTGCATCCTTGTCAGCACTTGTTTGATGATTTATTGATGATAGCCATCCTGACAGGTGTGAAGTGATATCTCCTTGGGTTTTAATTTGCATTTCTGTGATAATTAGTAATGTTGAGCATCTTTTCATATATCTATTGGTTGTCTGTATGTCCTCCTTGAAGAAATGTCTATTCAGATTCTCTACCCATTTTTTAATTAGATTATTTGTTACTTGGGTGTTGAGTTGTATAAGGTTTTCATAAATTTTGAATATTAAGCCCTTATCAGATGTATCATTGGTGAATATCTTTTCCCATTCAGTAGTTTGTATTTTTGTTTTGTTAATGGTTTCCTTTGCTGTGCAAAAACTTTTAGTTTGATTTAGTCTCATTTGTTTATTTTTGCTTTTGTTTCCCTTGAAGGAGATTTATCAGAAAAAATATCACTAAGTGCAATGTCAGAGAGTTTACTGCCTAGGCTTTCTTCTAGGAGTTTTATGGTTTCAGGTCTTACATTTTAGTCTTTAATCCATTTTGAGTTTATTCTTGTATATGGTATAAGAAAGTGATCCAGTTTCATTTTTTTTGTACATATCTGCCAAGTTTTCCCAGCACCATTTATTGAATAGATTGTCTTTATCCCATTGTATATTCTTGTCTTTTTTGTCATACAATAGAGTAAATGACCATATAGGCATGGATTTATTTCTGGGCTTTCTATTTTGTTCCATTGATCTGTCTGCCTATATGCCAGTATCATGCTGTTTTGATTACTATAGCCTTGTTTGATATCAGGCAGCATGATATAATATATTTTGGTATCAAATAGAGTGATACCTCCAATTTTATTCATCTTTCCCAAGATTGCTGTGGCAATCAGAGTCTTTTGTGATTTTATATAAATTTAAAGATTATTTGTTCTAGTTCTGTAAAAAATTCCATTTGTATTTTGATAGGGATTGCACTGTCTCTATAGATTGCTTTGGGTAGTATGGACATTTTAACAATGTTAATTCTTCCTATCCATGAGCACGGTATATGCTTCCATTTATTTGTATCTTCTTCAATTTCTTTCTTCAGTGTCTTAAATAGTTTTCTGAGTACAGGTCTTTTCCCTTCTTGGTTAAATGTATTCCTATGGTTTTGTTTTGTTTTTTTGATGCAATTGTAAATGGGATTGTTTTTAAATTTATCTTTCTGAAAGTTTATTATTAATGTATAAAAATGCAACTGAATTCTGAGTATTAATTTTGTATCCTGCTACTTTACTGAATTCATTTATCAGTTCAAATAGTTTTTTGGTGGGATCTTTTGGGTTCTCCATATGTAGTATCATGTCATTGACAAAAAACAACAGTTCTATTTATTCATTTCCAGTTTGGATGCTTTTCATTTCTTTTCCTTGACAAAGGGTATTTCTGAGGAATGAGTTAGTCCTTTCCACATCGTGGTTAAGAGCACAGACTCTGGAGCCAAGCTGCCTGAATTCAACTGCTGATCTCCCACTTAACTGTGTAACTTTGGATAATTTACTTAACCTCTCTGTGCCTCAGTTTTCTCACATATTAAATGCAGTAGAAATAGTACCTACAACCCATGGTTGTTACTAGGATTAAATAAATTAATATTTGTAAAGTGCTTAGAAGATTGCCTGGAATGTACTAGTCACTTTTGAAGTATTTGTAAATAATCAACAACTCTAGGTGTTGCAGAAATTATAGCAATGAACACCTAGAATGTGTAGGATCTGTTGTCAGTAACGTTACCACACAGCAGCGCCCCACAAACCAGTGCTGATAAGGAAGCCTGATGGGATTCTCCATCATTTCTCCCTCTAAGTCACTTGCAGACAGGTCTGGCCCTTTAAACTGAAAAAACCTTGTTCATTCATAGATAATTTGGAGAAGAGGGCATGACTACAAATGATATTGAGCTTGTGCTAGTTTAGCTCTGTAGGTTTAAGCCATGTTTGAATTTGTACTCCAACCTGGCATATTAGTTCACACCTGTTAAACATATCAATTCTTTGTCATATTTTTAGAAAACGTTCTTTCTTGTCCTTCAAATTGTTTGCATTTTTTTTGTGATTTTGACATACTTAAATGCATTTTAAATATGTATGAGGTTAAATCTTTTGAGTTTTTCTTTTGTTATATTTTTGACTGTCTTTGGACTGAAACTTCTATTTTAAGATTAGATTACTTGTTCCTTTTATTTTCTGGGCAAGACATTCTCATTCTGGTCACAATACCAGCAAAGAGAGAAATACAATAGTGATGGGATCAAAGAGAGAAATTTAGCAGAGATGGGAACATTTACCTAAAGAAGTCTCATTTACCTAAAGCAGAGAATCAAGTGCATTCTTGTCTTGTTAACAATTTCATCTTTCTGATAGTAAAGGAAGCGATGAAGAGGACTACTATTCTCAACTTAATTATCCCCAGAAAGGAGTTGCTTAGTGAAGTCTAAATGATGAGAATTTTGTCAAAAGTGACCATGATGTTTTAGACTCCTTGATAGCGTACAGAAAGTTTGACAAAGTAGTTGCATGTTATAGGCTAGAGGTAGCAAATATATGATCTGCATGTGTCCTCTTCCTATTCCTAGGCCAATGGCTGCCAGCAGTAATTAATCAAAAAAAATTTTTTCTGGGCCGGTGAGTGGTGCATTGGTTAAGAACTGGCTTGGGACGCCAGAGGGCCCCGGTTTGGATCCCACATATGAGGGCCAGTGACACTGCCCTCTGCAGCTAATATGGTGAATGGCAGCTCGACCTGGGGCTGGGCTGCCATGGGTCGCCAGCGACGTCGTAGGCTGCAGCCCCTGCTGCAGTGGGTTGCCATGGGCTACCGTGTGTAGCCAGCAGCCAGCGTGAGCAGCCAGCATGAGCGGCCAGCGTGAGCGGCCAGCAGCCGCTGTGAGCGGCCGTCCAGAAGCCAGTGACTGAACTGCCTCGCCTGGGAAGAGCGCAATGATAGTGCCAGCTTGGGCCAGTGAAGCAACGTCCTCCACAACTAGACTGAAGAACAAAACAACAGCAACTTGTCTGTTCCCCTCCCCCAATTCCCCAATAAAAAAATCTTTAAAAAAACAAAAATTTTTTTCCTGCTGATCTTGGAAACAATTTTTAATCCTACCCAACCCAGTTCTTCAGAGAGCCACTATCAACAGATTGAGTTGACAGAGTGCTTCTTTTCCATTCTTTTTCCATATTATAAGGGGAAGGATTTTTAAAGTTTCAAAAAATATACAGGTAGGAGCTGATAATTACTGTGATAAAATTTGTGTGATAGTTTATTGGCATACTCATATAGCACTTGTCATATCTATTCATAATGAATTCTTTAAATGACAATCTCTCCTGCTCAATGACAAGACCCTCCATGATGGGGACTATGCTGCCATCCTTGTATCTGTGATGTGTTACGAAGGACCAGGTGACACATCAAATTCACTCAGCAATGCTGAATTGTGAAGTGCTACTAATAAATATGAAAACATTATATATATATATATATATATATATATATAAACTTAAAAATGTATATATTTGAAAACTATCTTTGCACACTTTGACACTTTGTTTTATTTGATTATATGCCCTACAAATTCCAGGAGGAAAAAAATGCACCATCAAAATAGCAAAGTGACTGGTCTTTGAAGATAATTTTCAATTTAAGATTAAAGTAGGACATGATCTTTTTGTGGTAATAATTGAGGTTTTTCCGAGAAAAAATGATTTATGAAGGAAGGATAAGATATATTGAGGCTAAATATTGAGGAATACCTCACAACGTGAGTGGCAAAAATTGGGCTTTGGAACTATGTCAAGTTTCGTGGCCTCATTTCCTCTGATGTGAGTCAACTTGGTAAAGGCTTGAACATAGATAGCGCTTGCAAAGATATTAATGATGTTCTCTTAATTGAAAGAAAAAAGAATTTATGCTGCTTTACTAAGTAGATATAATGATTACTTTTCTTCTGCAAAAGGAAACAGTCATAACCCAGGCCAAAGCTCAAAAAGTCCCAAGAGCATTGCTGGTCAACCGCACAGCAAAACCATGTTCCTGCTTGCATGGCAAGTGCAGGTAATTCATTCTCATGACAACGTCAGGACAGAAGGGCTAAAATGAAAACAGTGGTGAGTGATGTGGCACCGCTTGACCTTTTTCACTGGGGAAATGTGAATATAAGAGAAAGTAATTTAAACAGAAGTAAACTGGGGGTACCTTTAGTTTTTAAAAATCCCCAAAGCCCCTAGTCATTCTTTAATACCATGCAACTCCTGGAGTTACTCTGCCCTAGAGCAAAGGTATTTGGGCTGGCTAAATATAGGACCAGGAAAAATTAAAAAAATGAAAAAACAGGAAAACAGTGAAGGGATCATAGCTTTGACATTGCAGAATAACAAGTTAGAAGTGTAAGTCAGAGATTCCACTGATGATAACATTATGTTGAAGGTGATATTTCAGGAGGATTAATTTGGTGACTCTTTTCATCTTTGTGGATTGAAAGGAGGAAAGAAACTCTAACCAAAGATTAACAGTTTGAAAATCTACTGCAAAGATCTAGGTGTAACTTTACCACATTCTGAGCTACAAGAGTGCCAATATGAATGACAGAAAGAAACCATGACACTACAAAGGGTGTAGTGAGAGAGGGTTGTATAGATGTAGGTGTGGGTGAGAGGGAGAAATACAATGGCCCCCTGCATGGCATACCACGGCTTGATTTTCACTATCCGATGGCCATTTTAGTATCAGACAAATTATTCTAAATAAAGCTGATTTTATAAAGAAAATGAGAAACATTCTGTTTGTTTGGTTTTGTTTTTCTTGGCTTGGTAGCTATTCCCTTTTCTCCACATTCTTCATCATTAAGAATATGGAATTAGAAGTCAGCACAATGTCGTGGACCCTACAGTGAATTGAGTTGGGAGTATCAAGTTCAAGTTCCAATTCTGCCATGGAATAACACTGTGACTTACCCTTTTGAAGCGTCAGTGTCCACAGCTGTAAAAGGAGGTTAGACTGGACAACCTCTAAGGTCTATTCCATTTCTAAATTTCTATGTTGACTTCTCTACAGGTTGTAAATATTTCCTTCTAACAAAATATGGAACTATGGCATTTCTCTAAAGGGTGTGTCCCCTTAAAGTTTGACCTTTATCATTATATTGGCATCTACCTTTAGGTTTAAAGGCTTCCATAAATTCCAGTTGTGAACTCAGGGAAACAAGAAAGATCAGAAGAATAATTTAATGCTGTTACAGGCAGTTGAGCAGGCCAGAAAAACAGAAAATGAAACTAAGTCAACAAGCAAAATGATGGATGCCACACAAACTGGGGGTGTTTTAGGAGGGAGAGAAATGCCACTGCAGCGAACCACATGGAGCATTAAAACCAGGACGACATCAACACAGGCCTTGAATATGGGCGGAATTCAGCTCATTCCTTCTTTAAACCTTTGGCAAAACACCCATTTGTCAAATTGAATCAAGATTAAAGTAACAACAAGATGAGTAATGAGAGAAAGAAGGATAATACTGGCCCTGGTAATTTCACCTGAAACTACAGTAAGTCACAAAAACACTTTTGAGTGTTTTCATTTGTGCCTACCTTGGGGCAGAATAGATTTCTGAGACTGCAATAAGGTTTCCTTCTGTCGAGATTCTGTCCATTTCTGTCTTAGGATCATCAATAGCTAAAATTCTTTTAATGTTGGAAACATATCACTTATTCCTCAATTAGGACTAAAGTTCAAAAAAAAGGTACTCTTGGAGATGATGACAAATTGACTGAAAATCATACTAAATTCTGAGTGAATGACGGCCAATTATGCCTGATGTAGATTTTGTTGGAGACATCAGTGTTAGAAAGAACTGTTTCTGAAATGAAGAAGGCCACTCTACAGATTAGAGAAAAACCATTAAAGAGGAGAGAATGGAGGCTTTGAGTAACCAACTTGCCTCTTTTGAACTTTGCAAAAGATAACTTATTTGATTCTCAGTCGCTGTACCTGTCCTCAGGAGTCATATTTGTGTTGATGTTTTCTGTTAATGAATAAAGATTTCTAGACCTTTTCTACTCCTTGAATCCTTCTGCCCAAGGCATCAGCCTTGTTGCTTCTTGGTTGGTAGAAAGACAATGGATAAAATGGCTGCTAGAAGAAAACAAAGAGAAAGAAATGAAGGGTGTGTCTCCAATTTAGGAAACCTATGTTGTCTTCTCAATCTCTATTTCTTTGAACCTGCCTGGATGGAGCCTCTCCAAGAACAAATACTCCCATGTAGGAAGAAATGCCTGAGAATCAAGATTATTGAAAAATGAACTGCAAATGCACTAACTTTCTGGGGGAATAAATATGTGCCTTTGTTAAGTATCAGGAACAACTTGATCATTGGGCTTAAAGATTTGCTTTGAAAGCAGCAGTTAAGTCTTCTGAACACTGCGCACTGCTCTTTATTATTATTGCTAATTGAAAATCCATAATGTGAACTAAGCACCTTTTTTTAGTAAAGGGAAAAAAGATGAGTTCAGCTAGTGTGGTTTGACATGTAGCCGGGATGCTGCTTTCTAATGATGTCTTAATGTAAAACTATCCATAGAGGAGAGAAAGGAACATATTTGTGTCATGCATTTAAAGAAATGATGACTCAAGAGTCTCCAGGTCTTGAATGAATGGGGTCTTCATTTCTGAACTCCAGCAGACCTTGCTGATATTTTTAGCTACCTTTAAGCAGTCATGAGAATTAGCTCAGCATGTGAAAGAAATTAGGTCAAAGTTTTAAGGAAAACAGGATGAGGGAAAAATTGTTTACATGGAAAGCATGAGGCATGGCACAAGTCCTGCCCTTCTTTTGATTGCCCGTGCCCATAGCAGAGCTATTGCAGGGATGATGCGGAGGTGGAGAGTGGAGAAAACCAGTCAGCAGGACACAGGATGTTGCCTTAGCCCATCTGCAAAATGTCCATCTGCAAAGCACTGTTTTATGACTTAACCAGAAGACCAGGTTTGGGATTACCAATTTCTGTTTCCAAAAATTTGCCAATTTGGTCAGTGGGAGTAGAATTAGATTTTTTTTTTAACTTTTATTTTGAAATGATTTTAGGTTTACAGAGCAGCAATTTCCCCTGAAAGTTAGTGCATTTACAGAAGGTGGTATGGAGAGTTCCCATATACTTTTCGCTCAGTTTCTTTTGTTAACATTTTACGTAGCTGTGATACATTTATCAAACCCTAGAAAGTAACATTGGTATACTATTAATTAAACAACAGCTTTACTCTTCATTTCCAGCATCATTTTTTCCCTCTTTTAGCTCCTTTGCATTTCCATGTAAATTTTAGAATCTACTTGTCAATATCTACAAAACAGCTTGCTGAGATTTTGATTAGAAATGCATTGAATTTGTAGATCTATAGGCTAAACAATATTGAATTTTAAAATCCACTGGCACATTTTATTTCTCTAGTTATTTAGTACATCTTTAATTTCTTTCATTATGTTTTGTACTTTGTATGGAAACTGCACACATTTTCTGTAATTTATACTTAAGTATTTAATAGTTTTGGTCTTATTGTAAATAGTGTTTTCTAAATTTCAAATTTCAATTTTTCATTGCTAGAATATAAGAATACAATTGACTTATTTATTTGGACTTTGTAGGATGTGTCTTGCTAAAATTAGTGTTTCTGGAAGCATTTTTATAATTTCTTTGGGATTTTTCAGTGTAGATAATCATGTTATCTGCAAATAGAGACAGTTTTATTTCTTCCTTTCCAATCTGTATCCCATTTATTGATTGATTGGTTCATTGATTGATTCATTCATACATTCTTATCACACTGGGTAAGATTTCCAGCACAATGTTGAATAGGGGTGGTGAGAGAGGACATCTTTGCTGTGTTTCCAACTTAGGGAGAAAGTATTTAGTCTCTCATCATTGTGTATGATGTTAGCTGTAAGGTTTTTGTAGATGCCTCTTATTAGGTTAAGGAAGTTTTTTCTATTCCAAATTTACTGAGAGTTTTTTTTTTTAATCAAGAATGAATTTTGAGTTTTGTCAAATGCTTTTTATACATATATTATTATGGTCATATGGGTTTTCTTATTTAGTCTATTAATATGGTAGATTGAATTGACTGATTTTTTAATGTTCAACCAGCCTTGCATTCCTGGGGTGAACCCCACTTAGTTATGATATATTATCCTTTGATTCAATTTTATAATGTTTTGTTGAGGATTTTTAAATCTATGTTCATGAAGAATATTGGCTTGGATTTTTCTTTACATACAATTAAAAATATTTTTACATTATTATTGTATGAATATAATATGTCTTTGTGTGTTTGCTTTAGGTATTTATCTTGTTCATTGTTCTCTAAGCTTCTTGGATCTATTGTGTGTGTGTGTGTGTGTGTGTGTGTGTGTGTGTGTGTGTGTACCTGTCATCAGTTTTGGAAAATTCAAATACATTATTTCTTCAGATATCACTTACACCTCATTCTCTTTCTATTCTCCTAGAATTCCAGTGAACGTGTACATTAGACTGCTGTCTCACATCTCTTGGATGCTGTTCTTATTTTTCAATTTTTTATTTCAATTTGGGTATTCCTATTGACCTATTTTAAAGTTTACAGATTATTTTCTCAGCTGTGTTGAGTCTACCAACAAGCCTGAAGTCACAAGATGAAGTCACTCTTCATCTCTGTTGCTGTGCCTTTGATATCTAGTATTTCCATTTGATTCTTAAAGTTGTCATTCCTCCTCTGAAATTAGCTGTTATTTCCTGTTCTCTACCTTTTCCATTAAAGCCTTTAAAATCATAATCAGCTATTTGATTATTTCTTTTCTTATGCTTGCTTTGGGTTTAATTTGATCTTTGTCTAAATTTGTTAGATGGAAGCTTAGTCTGAATCTGATGATTGCTTTTTTTCCTTCACCCTGTGTTTTTTCTTGCCTTTTTCTATGCCTCTAAATTTATTGAAGAAAACCAGATATGTCGTATAGGACAGCATACACTGAAATAAATATAGTTTGTGCATGGAAATGCGTACCTCTTTCCTTCCATTTGGCCTTAATGTGGTGGTTTGTGTTAATACTGTCTGGAGTTCAGCTGGGTTTGAAGTTTGTTGTTGCTATGGTTTCCCTCAGTGAACCTTAGACCCCAAATTCTTTTAGCGATACCTTGTGTTTAGCATGTAGACTGTGTACCATGGTGTTTTCCCTCGAAGTATGCTCCCCAGAGAAAACCTGTCTTGTGTAGCTCTTTCAGAAATACTTCACCATTGTTTTTGCTCTGCCCCGTTAGTGTTGTGGTAGGAGGTTTGGGACAGGGAGCATTGTCTGATGTTATAATAAAACCCTGGTCCAAGGCAGACACTGGGAACCTGGGGTCCTCCCAAGTGCTCCTGCTCCTCCTCGAGCTCCAGTGCTGGGCTTAGCATGTATTCTTGCTTTTCCCAAAGAGGTAGAACATTTTTATTTTTCCTGTTCCCTTACTTCAGAGGCAATGGACTTCAACCAGTATACTAAAGTGATAGTTTGTTGCTCTTTCCTCTGCAGATTAAGACTTTTTTTCCCCAGGGCGATAGGGGAGATGGACCTGGGAAGAGTTTCAGCAAGGGCTGCTGCTTCCTTCTCCCAGCCAGCACTGTGAGAGAAACTTTCTCAGGATTCTGTCTGATCTTCCCTATAAACATGTTGAGGGGTTTGTGGAGAAAAAAAACCAAAAACACCTATAGGAGGGTAAAAATCCCCCATGTCTCCATCCCTCAGAGACTTCACACTAACCTACTTTTGCCCCTAGCAATTTGTCAGCAGTTTTCACTGAATCAGCTTTCTGTCGTATATGTTATCTGGGGCATCTGCCACAGGTAAGCAAACACTCAAGGCCCTGTTCCTACCTACAGGCATCTGTCTCTAGATGTCAGATTAGTTGTTGACGTCTCAGTTCTCAGATGGGTTCAATAAAAGTTGTTAATTTGCCACTTGTCTTGCTTTTTTCTTGTTTTAAGGGTTAGAGTAATGCTATTCCCAGCTTTCTACATTTATGAGGTGAAACCGGAAAACTTGATTAGTTGAATTTTGATGTGCTTTTCAGCTCTTAAATTCTATTGCTCCTAAATTACTGACCTCCATGTGTTTTTTTTTTTCTTGCCTCTTATTTCTTAGGCACATTTTGTGAAAGATATTTATAAATCTTTTGAGGTCTTCAGGGAGTCTTTTTAATTAGCACTGTCCTATTGAAAAGACTTCCTTCCTTCCTTCCTTCCTTCCTTCCTTCCTTCCTTCCTTCCTTCCTTCCTTCCTTTCTCTCTTTTTCCTCCCCCTTTTAAAATTTTGCCTTATATGGATTTTTTATATATTTTAGATCCAATTCTGTTGTCTGTTTTATGCATTGTGAATATCTTCCCCAAATATAAGAGGACTTAAAAGAAATGAAGTTTCGAATATTGATGTACACTCACCTTTATCAATCTTCTAAGGTTTATGCCATTTTCTGTCTTATTTAAGAAATGTTTTCCTTTTACTTGGTCATAAAAGCTAGTATTACTTTATGTTTTAAAGTTTTACTTTTTAAGCACATTGAAATTTTTTATCTTATGTATGGAAGACACAATTTTATTTTCTTCCATGGGGTTGACCAATTTTATCATTATTGCTTATTGAGTAGTCTTCTTCTCTAGTTGTAATGCCAACTCTGTCATAGATATCAAAGTCCGATAAATTCATGAGACTTCTTATAGGTGCTGTATTCTGTTCCATTGGTCTACTTGTCTATCCTTACATCATATCACATTGTTTTAATTATTTGTTGCTAATTATTACCAGATTTTAGACATTTGGTAGGGTGATGCCCCCTGCTTTATCCTTCATCTAATTATTTTTCTTGCAACTCTTGGCCATTTATTCTTCTATTTTAATTGTAATTTCAACTTATCAAGTTCTTGGAGGAAAAATTTTGAAGGGTTTTGAACATGCAGTAGATTTATAGATTTATTTTGGAAAAACTTACCTGTTTATGATATTAACTTTTCCATTCCAGGCACATCATATTCCTTTTCATTATTTAGGCTTTTATCTCCTTTAATATTTATATTTTATCTTCATATTTTATCTCCTTTAATAATATTTTTCTTCATAAAATTCTAATATATGTTCTATACCTTTTTCTTGCTTTATTACACTGGCTAGGATCATTAATACAAGATTAAATAGAGAGGGTGTCAAAAAATGTATATACATTTTAAGAAAGAAAAAACTGTAATACAATTGTAATAATATATACTGATAACAAAAGATGAATGCAAGTCATCTGCATACATTTTTTTGGTACTCCTGGTAGAAGTAATGATAATGGGCATATTTCTTTTCACCTTGACTTTGATGGGCATGTTCTTTTTTTTTTTAATTACTTTTTTTAGTTACAGTTGACATTCAAAATTATTTTCTTTTAGTTTCAGGTGTACAACATAGTGGTTAGACATTTATGTAATTTATGCAGTGATCTAGTACCACCTGGCACTATACATAATTGTTGCAACATTACTAACTGTATTCTCTATGCTGTACTTACATCTCCATGACTATTTTGTAACTACCAATTTGTATTTCTTAGTCCTTTCAGCTTTTTCATTCAGCTCCCCAACCCCTGTCTCCTCTGGCAACCATCAGTTTGTTCCCTACCATCAGTTTGTTCCCTTTGTATCTATGAGTCTGTTTCTGTTTTGTTTGTTCATTTATTTTGTTCTTTACATTCCACATATACATGAGATTGCATGGTATTTGTCTTTCTCAGTCTGACTTATTTCACGTAGCAATTTAATGCCCTCTCAATCCATCCATGTTGCCAAATAGTAAGATTTCATTCTTTTTTATGGTCAAGTAATATTTTATTTTATACATGCAACACCTCTTCTTTACCCAGTTGTATTTTGATGGGCACTTGGGTTGCTTCCATATCTTGGCTATTGTAAATAGTGCTGCAATGAACATAGGGATGCATATATCTTTTTGAATTAGTGTTTTGGATTTCTTCATATAAATACCCAGAATTGCTAGGTCATAAGGTAATTCTATTTTCAGTATTTTTGAGGAAGCTTCAAACCATTTTCCATAGTGGCTGCACCAATTTGCAATCCCACCAACAGTGTTCCCCTTTCTCTGCATCCTTGTCGACACTTGTTGTTCGTTGATTTATTGAAGGTAGCCATCCTGACAAGTGTGAAGTAATATCTCCTTGTGATAATAATTTGTTGAGCATCTTTTTATATGTCTATTGTCCATGTATATGTACTCTTTGGAGAAATGTCTATTTAGGTCCTCTGCCCATTTTTTAATTGGATTGTCTTTTTTGATGTTGAATTATATGAGTTCTTTATAAATTTTGGATATTAAACACTTATCAGATGTATCATTAGTGAATATCTTGTTTTATTCAGTAGACTTTCTTCTTGTTTTGTTGATGGTTTCCTTTTTTGTTGATGATTTTCTTACTTTTCACTATTGAATGGTATTTGTGGAATACAGGCTTTTATTACACATCTTTCATCAGATTCAGGAAGCTCCTTCTAAGTTCTTGTGGGTATGCTTTTATTTAATCATTAATGTTTGTTCAATTTTATATAATAGCTTTTCTACACATATTGAGACAATAAATTCACCTGTAATGAGTTAGTATGTTAAATTACTTAATAGTTTTCTTAATGTTAAATCATTCTTTCAGTTCCAAGATGAGTCTTCTTCGGTCATAATTAATTAAAAAACACATTAGTGAAATAGTTAACTAGTACATTATTTAGGATTTTGCTTCTATAATTAAGAGTAGCTTTTAAATTTTATTTCTTATATTCTGGCTCCAGTTTATTTATGAAGTATATATTGACATTCACAAAATAAATTGGAGAGCTTTTCCTCTTTTTCTAGTCCATGAAACAATTTATATAAGTAGAGGGGTTTTTTTTTTCTTTTTTTTCCTTGCAACTTTGGTAAGACATGCCTGTAAATTGTGTAAAATGGTATGGGCCCTTTGCTTCTATTATAGTTGAGATCAAATTTTGGTGATTGATCTGATTTTTTTTTAATGTTTTTATTAGGGAATTGGGGGATGGGAACAGCACTGGGGAATTGGGGGAAGGGGAACAGATAAGTTGCTGTCCTTTTGTTCTTCAGTCTAGTTGTGGAGGATGTTACTTCACTGGCCCAACTTGGCACCATCATTGCGCTCTTCCCGGGTGAGGCAGATCAGTCGCCGGCTTCTGGACGGCCGCTCACTGCGGCTGCTGGCCGCCCACGCTGGCTGCTGGCTACACACATAGCCTATGGCAACCCACTGCAGCAGGGGCTGCAGACTACGCCGTCGCCGGTGACTCACGGCGGCCCAGCTCCAGGTTGAGCTGTTGTTCAGCATCTTAGCTGTGGAGGGCAGTGTCACTGGCCCTCATATGTGGGATCCGAACCGGGGCCCTCTGGCGTCCCAAGCCAGTTCTTAACCAATGCACCACTTGGCCGGCCCTGGTCTGATTTTTTTAATGAGCATAGTTTTTTTTAGTGTTTTAATTTCTTACTGGATAAATTTTGTCATTTATGCTTTTTCCACAAATTTATCCATATTGTACACATTTTCAAATTTACTAGCATACAATTATTTCTAATTACCTCTTATATTATAATTTTTATTTTTATCTGTAGAAATGTCCTCTTTTTCTTCCTAATATTGATTCCTTTCCCTTCCCTGGTGCTCCACCTGCTCTTTTCACCCTCAAGTTGGTCACATTTGGCAGAGTTTGTCTTCCCAAATAAGATGTTTAGTTTGGTTGTTTCTTTTAAATCATTCTTATCTTCTGTGTTCATTTCTGCTTTTATTTTGACCATTTCCTCTCATTTACACGCTTTAGGTTCAGTTTGTTGTGAATATTTTTACTTCTTGAATTTGTACTTTGCTTTTCAATTTTGTACTTAATTTTCAATTTTTCTTCTTTTCCAATGTACATTTAAAGTTATAAATGTATCCTTTAAATATTATTTTAGCTGTATGTATCACACAAATTTTTATATATGGTGTTTTTATTGTGCTTCAATTGTTAATATAATTTCTAGTTTAACTTATTTTTTGATTCATGAATTATTTGGCATTTTCTTTTTATTACTTTTTAGTTTTACTTTATTGTTCTAAAAGAGTATTATTTATATTAATTCTTTGGTACTTTCTGAGACTTCCTTAGTAGCTTAGAAAGATATTTTAGGGAAATTTTCCACATGTAGGTTTATATATGTCTTTAGACATAATCCTTGTAGAGAAATGTTTTTTTTCTTGTGTTATTTGAATCTTCTATATTTTTACTACTTTTGGCTGGTATATTTTTAATTTCTGAGAGAGAGATGTTCAAATCTCCTAATATAATTATGTATTTTTCAGTTTCTACTTGTAATTATGCTGTCTTTCTTGTCTATGCTGTCTTTCATTTTTTTTTTCTTTATGTAGTCCAAGGTTATAGTGTTAAGTGCATACAGGCTTAGGATTTTTATGTCTATGGGGTAATTTTCTCTTTTTTCATAAAATTAAGTCTCTTTTCGTGGGAGGGGGGGGAAAAAAATTAAGTCTCTTTTCATCTCTAATAATGCTTTTATTTTAAATTATAATTTTCTAGTGCTAGCATGGCTACATCATAATTTTTTAATGTGCTTTTTCCTGATAATTCTATTTCCATAACTTCATTTTCAAATTTTCAGTGTGAACATGTTTCCTTTTGCAAACAGCATATATTTGTATTTCTTTTTAAAACACAGTATCACTTATAAATAGCATATTACTGGATTTTTAAAAATCCAGTCTGAGTGTCTATTGAGTTTAATTTGTTTACATATATTCTGGTTACTGATGTACTAGGCATTATTGCTGTTATTTATTTTGTGGTTTCTAGATACCATGCTTTTTCCTTAAAATTTTCATTTTATATTTTTTTAATCTTTTTTCCCATCCTCTACTAATTTGAAAGTTATGTCTTATATTTCTATTATTTTCATGGCTTTACCTAAAATTTTAACAAAGTCTAAAGTTAACATCTCTATAACTCCTGTCAAACAATGGAAGACTCTTATATTACTTTAACTTTAGTCACCAACTCTCATTTCCATGTTATTGTTTTCTAGCATTTTTATCTTTTCTTGTTTTATACACCCATCCAATTTTGTCTTTATTCATTTTTAAAAACTCAATGTTTGTTTGTTTTCAATCAATTTGCTTATTTTACCAAATTGTTTACATTGCTTCACACAAGTTACTTTTTCCATTTAGATTTAACTTTTTCTTATTAAATTATATCTTTCAGTAGAACTTACAGTGGATGTCTGTGTGGTCAATTCTCTCCATGTGTATCTAAAAATATCTTTATTATCCCCTCCCTCCTAACTGATAATTTAACACTCGGAAGATAGTATTTCATTGTCCTTTGGCCTCTAATGTTGATGATAAGTTTATCATTTTTTAAAAGTAATCTATCTTTTCTCTTTTATAGAGTTTGTGTTGTTTTTTTCTTTCTATTTGGCTTTAATATGTTACAGTTTCTTTGCTTTTAGGGCTTATTTTTCTCTGAACTCACAGTGCCTCTACAATCTAGGAGTTCATGTCTTCCATCAGTTCTTGAACATTCTCAGCCATTATCTCTTTTTGAATGTGGAAAGACATGGTAGGAACCAAATTATGAGTACAGAAGGAGCATCTTTTTCCATTTAGCCTTTAAGAGCATGATTCACTAACATTTATTATAACAGTATCCAGGCTATAACAGTTTGGGGGTAAAGGGAGAGAGAAAACATGGGCTTTTTAAAGCTTAACCATTGAGCTCTCACAATTCAATCTCCAATATCATGAAAATCAAGACATAGTTAAAGACTAGTTAACACATAGCGTACAGCATTCCAGTTGAGGGGTAAGGAATAAGGTTAGAGTGTATATAGTATATTGATTGATGGATGGATGGATCTAATATTGATTAAATCTTTTCTGAGTGCCAGCCATTGAGTTAGGCTTTTGAGATTTGGAGATGAATAATATGCATGTCCAGCTTTGACTAGAGCCTGAATCAACTGACTCAATATTAATTGTTCAAAAAAGATAGCCGTTTTCAAACAATTATTTTGCTCAACCATCCTTGGGCTTATCAAGGTGCTGTTGAAAAGCCTCAGTACATATTTTTCATTCAGAATATTGGCTGCATTGTACATACATTTCCCTATACTGTTTAGCACAGCCTGTAGTGTTGGGAGATTGACTTTAAATGACCTGACTTACTTAAGTTAGGTTGTTTTATTTATGGAAGTAGAACTCCACGTGGGGTAGTGAAAATATCATCTTTGGAAGAATGCCTCTTCACACCTTCCCAAGGGTCAGGCTCTTTAATGAGGGGCTCAGAGACCATGTGCAGTTTCTCTGGGGAATGGTATTGAAAATTTCCCAGTTAAAAGAAAGTCTGAAATTTTAGATGTTATCACTAATGAATGTGAAAACTAATGGGAGTTTCATTGTTTTAATTCTATGTCCAGGGAATAAGTTGGATGGTCATAAAGAGAAAATAGGATCAAATTTGACTTAAATAGTTGTATGTTCTTTTGTGGAGTAATGCAAAAATGTCAACTTTGAACATATTTGTGGGGATGAAGGGGGAAGTGTTAGAGAACGAACTTCTGGAAGCAAATATGCAATAGTCCTGAGCACACTGTTTTTTTAATCTAATAAAAATACAGGGTAAAAGACTCTGTCTTAGCTGAAAGTCAGTATGAATGTAAACCTCAATTGAAGCCAAGAAAGTAAGCATATCAGAGTTTTGTTTTGATATCCTAATTGCTAAGAGCTAAACCTGTCATCATTTTCTCTGATGTGTTGCTTCCCCTCCAAAACACAAACCAAACCAAAGCAAACCAAACCAAACCAAAACAACAACAAACTCATGACATCCTTTCCCAAGATTCTATGACAAATTAGATAATTATATCCCTTAGTCGCAACTGTGGAGTCTGATTTGTGTATTTCCGCTGGACAAAAAGTTTGGTAAAGCTTTCTTATTTTTTTAATTGAAAAAGTAATAGCTTTACTTTTTCTCCATATATTTTATTAAAATATTTAAGAATTTTTAAATCAAGTAACACACACACTTCCTCAGGGATATGTCCTTTGTGGCAGTTAATCTCCAAGGATGGTCCCTAATGAGCCAAGCTTCCAAGTATTCATAGCCTTGTAGAGTTCCTTCTCACACTGTATCTGAGCAGGCAGGTAATTCATGAACATTTCATTTTAGAAGTCCGGAAGTGCCATGTAAGAAGTCCAACCATCTTGCTAGTGAAGCCACATGGAGAGAAGCAACCCTGAGGCAACGTAGATAGGGATAAACGCCAGCTGCCCCAGTGTCCCAGTTGATCCTAGATAAACTTCAGCCTCTGTCACGATCTATTTGCAACCTTGTCAAACTATCTGAGTGGCTCCAAATGATACCAGGACAGCTCAACTGAATCCACAGCCCAGTGAATCCACAAAACTATAAAAGATGATACATAATTGTTTCAATTTTAAGCTATTGTGGGGGTTCAGAACGAGTTACCCCAAGATATGCACCTATAGTGTACAGATTGTTTTGAGTTGAAGGCAAATTTAGCTGCAGGCTCAACAGAAATTCCTGCCCCTCCCTTAACTATCTAGAAGAACTTGAATTAGGAACCTTGCCTGTAATGAGAAATCATCAGAGATAACCTCTTTGATCTTTCTATAAAGCAGGACAAACTTCTATTTACTAAGCACCTCCCTTCTTGTCACCCTGCAATGACCCTTTAACACCCCCCCAAGGCACCTTAGCTCATCTCTAGCTCAGGAAGTTTTATGTATCCATGTTCCCTTTCTATCTCTGAGCCTCTCGTGCATTTGGGGGGTCTCTGACTCTCACGTATGTGGGGTTCCCATGCATCTATCTGTCTATCTATCTATCTATCTATCTATCTATCTATTAAATTTGGTTATTTTCTCTTACTAATCTGTCTCCTGTCCATTTGATTATTAGAACAACCAGAAGAACCTTAAGGGTCGAGGAAAATTTGTTCCTCCCCCACTCTACCACATTTTGGAGCAATAGGTAACCAGAAACAGCCCCCAATGGGCACCTTGTCTTTTTTCTGTCCCCCCATTCCCCTTTTCTACTGAAAATATCCAATCAGATTTGGAGAAAGGAGGGAAGATGAATGATATATTGACAGAAAAGTCATTCTAGAAAAAATTTTCTTTCAAATACCATACTTAAGGCACTTTATATTAAAGAGCCAACAATACATACAACTCTGCTTTCAATCTAATATTTTTATAAACATTTATTTCCATACCTATAACTTTATATCTCCAGCTGAGGAAAGGAATCAGACAAACTAAATACCCAGCATTATATTGTAATATAATCCTCCCAGACTGATCTATAGATCCAACATAATCTCATTTGAAATATCAGAAAATGTGTGTGGAATGTGGTGGATTGACAAGATTATTTTAAAGTTTATATGGAAATGCAAAGACCATGAGAAGACAAGTTTGTGGAAAATTTCATTTGGAGGGCTTACACTATCAAGAATTATCAGAATTATTATTATTATTCCCCTCTCCTCCCTTCCCCCTCCCTGCCTTCCTCTTCTGAGCCGTTGTTCTCAGTCTAGTTGTGGAGGACGCAGCTCACCGGCCCATGTTGGCTGTTATGATAATTGCGCTCTACCTGGCTGAGGCAGTCAGTCACCGGCCGACGGTCAGCAGCCTGCTGCAGCTTTATGGCAGCTCACTGCAGCCTAGCTCCAGGTCGAGTCGTTGTTCACAACTTAGCTGTAGAGGGTGCAGCTTACTGGTGCAGCTTACTGGCCCATGTGGGAATCGAACCGACAGCCCTGTTGTTCAGAGCTAGTGCTCTTACCAACTGAGCTATCTGGCCCCCCCAACAAGATTTATTTTAAAGCTATAGTGATTGAGATAGTGTAGTTCTAATGCAAAGATAGACAAATAGACCAGTAAAACAGAATTCAGAAATAGACCTGCATGCACATTAAAACTTGATTCATGATAAAGTCAAACTATGCAGCAGTGGGTAAAGAGGGTCTTTTCAATAAGTAGTGCTGGGTCAACCGGACATCTACATGTGAAGAAATAAACCTTGACTCATACCTTACACCATATTTAAATTCAATTTCAAATTGGAATGAAGACCTAAATGTGAAATATAAAACAATAATTTCTAGAAGTTAACAAAGGGGGAATATCTTCATGAACTCTGGGCGAGAAAGGATTTCTCCAACAGAAACCCCCGAAAAACTAATCATAGAGACAAAATATTGATACACTGTACTTTATTAAGAAATGCAGAGTGAAAAGGCAAACCACAGAATGGGAGAAGATATTTCAACATACATTTCTGTCAAATGATTCATATACAAACTATATTAAGAATTCCTGCAAATCAGTAGGAACTGATGGGCAAACTAATTTTAAAATGGGAGAAAGTCTTATGACTTTGTAAAGAAAAATATATTTGGCCTTTGTCCCTGGTTCTTGACACAGAGCTTCTAAAACCTTTGGAATTTCCTGAGTGATAGGGATGAGAGGGGCATCTTTTGTTATTCATAATAAGTCCCTTTCAACCTTACCTGAGTTTATGCTAATAAAGTGAGTTTTGGTGGATGGAGCCTAGTTACCAGAGAAACCAATGGTATTAGTTGGAGCTTTCAATCCTAGCCCCAAATTCCAGGGAGAGGAGAGGGCCTGGAGATTGACTTCACCAATGGCCAGTGATTTAATCCATCCTGCTTATGTAATAGAACCTTCATAAGAGCCCTAAATGATGGGGTTCAGAGAGCTTCTGTGTCGGTGAACATATGGCGGTGCCCCTTCCTACGTACCTTCCCCTTGTATCTCTTCTGTTGGTCTGTTACTGAGTTGTATCCTTTATAACAAACTGGGAAGAGTAAGTAAAGTGTTTCCCTGATTTCTGTAAACTGTTATAACAAGTTATTGAACCTGAGGAGGGATTTATGGGAACTCGCAATTCATAGCCAGTCAGTCATCAGTACAGGTAACAACCTGGGATTTGCAATTGGCATCTGAAGTGAGGGCAGTCTTGTGGAATTGAGCCCTTTAACTTGTGGGATCTGATACCGTCTCCAGGTAGATAGTGCCAGAACTGAATTAAATTGCAGGATACTCAGTTGGTGTCTGCAGAGAATTGGAGGATTGCAAAGTGTGGAAAACCCATACATTTGGTATCAGGAGTGTTGTGAGTAGAAAAAGTTTTCTTTCTAGGTTTGTTTTTTTAGTATTGAGTAGGTACTTCACAAAGAAGGTATTCAAATCACCTATAAAGAAATGAAGAGGGGCTCATCCTTAGTTATTAAGGAAGTGAAATGAAAATACATTAAGATATCATTGCATATCCACCAGTAGTGTTACTGGTTCAAGGCCTGTGTGTCTGATGCTTAAAAAGGCTGAAGTTCAGGGCCGGCCGAGTGGCGCGATGGTTAAGAACTGGCTTGGGACACCAGAGGGCCCCGGTTCGGATCCCACATATGAGGGTCAGTGACACTGCCCTCTGCAGCTGAGATGCTGAACAACAGCTCAACCTGGAGCTGGGCTGCCATGAGTCGATGGCGACAGCGTAGGCTGCAGCCCCTGTGGCAGTGGGTTGCCATGGGCTACCGTGTGTAGCCAGCAGCCAGTGTGAGCGGCCAGCAGCCGCAGTAAGTGGCCGTTTAGATGCTGGCTTCTTGATCTGCCTCGCCCGGGAAGAGCGCAATGATGGTGCCAACTTGGGCCAGTGAAGCAACGTCCTCCACGGCTAGACTGAGGAACAAAACGACAGCAACTTATCTGTTCCCCTTCCCCCAATTCCCTAGCACTGCTCCCATCCCCCAATTCCCCAATAAAAATCTTTAAAAAAAAAAAAGGCTGAAGTTCAAAATGTCGTGGTTTGGAATTGTTACTGTAGGCAGAAAGAATAGGGCCACAGGGACTGGAGCGGGAAGGGAAGGAGTCTGTGAGGGGAGACAAAGAAAGGAGGAGATGAAGAAAAAGTTCAGCTACCGGATCAGCCAGAAATAGATTTTGGTGGCTGAGAACAGACCCAGGATACCATCTTGCCCCTCAAGGTGAACTTTAGCTAATTATAGTGAATTACAATACTATTAGCATTGTGAGCATGAAATAAACCTCCACATCCCCCCACCCCCTCGTGTCACCCTGACGGTTCCAACTAGAGCCAAATAAGGGCAAAAATCCCTCCTCCTCATGGACAGGAGTGGTCAGAGGCGACCCACCTAGTAACACCTATAACAACACTAAAACTTGAATATTTAGCTTCCTCATTTTGAAAGTAATACGTTCCTAAGCCTCTTTGCTCTTGGGTGCAGTTGCTCGTGTCCTGGCCTGCCCGCTTCCACTATTTTGGGAGTGTAATAACTTCTTTTCTTTTCATAAATCCACCGCTTGCTTGGCTTTGCATTTGGCGTGCCCTTGAATTCTTTCCTATGATGACACCAAGAACCTATTTTTCAGCAACAGAATAAGGAAAGGTTTACCGGTTGAGAAGACACCAACCAAGAAAACGGGAGACTTAATGGTGCAGTTACTGTAGGCAGAAAGAATAGGGCTGCACAGAGCGATGGGGAGGAAGGGAAGGAGGAGGTGAAGGGAGAAAAAGAAGGGAGGAAATGAGATCATCCTTAAGGAAAAGCGCAGCTACTAGACCAGCCAGAGCTAGATTTCATCAGCCGAGAGCAGATCCAGGACATAATCTTGCCACTTTAGGTGAAGTTTAGCTAATTATAATTGATTATAATATTATTAGCATTGAGGTTTTAGGAAAATCTCCACCCCCAGCACTCCCCCCTGCCCACCCTTCACCCCCGTGTAGCCATGACAGTTCCAACAGAGACAAATAAGGACGGAAATCCCTCCTCCCCACGGGAAGCAGTGGCCAGTGAGGACCTGCCTAGGGATGTTACTGGAGAACACACTTTTCTTGGTGTGGTGTCCAGGTTCTTGGTGTCTGGAGAAACGAATTGGATGAGATGCACAAGTAAAGTAGCAAAAAAGCAGTTTATTAGAAAGGACAGTACACACCAAAGAAATAGGAGCGGATCCAAGCAGTAGAGAGTAACTCAAGGGCCCCAACTAATGAGGCCTTGGTGGTTTTTAATCTCTCTGTTTTCTCTATAATGGGCTGGTTGTTTCCAGGTTTGAGACCACTTGATTGACACCTGTGATTGACAACAGGCTATTACCTCATTGTTTTAGACTACACATGTTATTTTTCCCAGAATATAGTCTGTTATAATGATATTAATGAACTTCCGGGCATATGTATGATATTATAATGCTGGTATAATGAGGCCCAGGTGAAATGAAGGTTGCAGCGGCCTTTATTGCACAGGTGTGTGAGTGCCTGGTTTAAGCTAGTTGGGTGGTTTGTACCTATTTGTTTCCTCATAGAAGCAGATAATTACAGTGAGAAAGGGGAGTTTTGGGTGGAGAGGGGAGGTCCCCTGGGCCTTTGTATTGTGTGGGTGATGTTGGACATGTAGGAATGCAGAGACCCAGCGCCTATCTCTGACTGCCTGCCTTGTTTTCCCCTTGAGAGACGTGATCCCCATGAAATCTCTATGGGAAGCTGAGGGACAGGAGGTCTGTTCTTCTGTATCTGCTTCCTGCTGGGCAGGGGAGTACAGCTCTCATGTATTCGGGAAACGGACTCATGGAACTCTCGCCCTGTCTGATCTCAGATGAAGGGAGTGGGTCTTGAAATCCACCTGGAAGACCATGTTCCACCTGGAAGACCACGTCGGATCTTGTTGGGGTATTACTTGTATCCCTGAGGCCCCTGAATGAGGAAAAAATATAGATTTTAATTAATAAACTTAAAAGTGTTAAGCTTAAAAAGCAGAACTCATAGCTATTGATATCAGGTGGCTACGTGATGGCTCTGTGGAGCCAGTGGTCATTTAACCAGTTAGTCAGGTGACGTTAATTGCCCAGGAGCTGGGCCCAGAATGGGTTAGGAAAGAGCATTAGGCTTCAATGATTACAATCAACAAGTATAAATCACAAATCTTAGGGCAGTTATCTAGAGTAGGGGTAGGAACTTTCCATGATTCAGGTTAAAAACAATCTATAATTTATGATTAAGAAACTGACTTGATAACCAAGAGCTACAGTGCCAAAACATTAGGAAAAAGAAAACTTAGAGTTTTTATAGTGAAAAAGCCCCTTCATTTGGCCCGTATCAGGAATGCTTATTATACCACCCTCTAAATCTTGAATATTTCATGCCTTCATTTTAAGTGTAATAAATTCACAAGCCTCATTGTTCTTTATGGCAGCTGCTCTTCTTCAAGCCTGCCCATTCTCTCCATCTTGAGAGTGTGCTATCCTTGAATAAATCTACTGCTTGCTTGGCTTATTTGGTGCGTCCTTGAATTCTTCCTGTGGTGAACACCAAGAACCCATTTTCTGGCAACAGTGCCTCAAATTCATCTTCAGAGAACCCCAAATTCAGGCTTCTTTTATGACAGGGGAAGGGAGAATGGGTGGGGCAAGAGCTGAAATCTCTGTTCCCGGTTGGTTCTTAACTTCTTGACCCCAGTTGATCTGAGTGCAGTCCTGAGATTTCTGTAAATCTTTGATAAACTGTCATGATTTTGCATATTATTTCCCACCTATTCAGGAGGTTGTTCTTGCAGAATTCCTCTAGTCAATTTGAACTATTTGCCTAAAGGCCCTGGAGGAAATGCAGACTAGAATTTATGGTAAGAATCAGGTAGGAGAGAAGCAAAAGCATTCCATCCTGTTAAAATTGTGCTAAAACAAAACAAAATATAATCTGACAATATTAAGTCTTGGCAAAGTTGTAAAGTAACTGGAATTCTTGGTATAACCATTTTGGACAACTCTGAAATTATCTACAAAAACTTCACATATTCACACTATATGTTTCAGAAATTTTACTCCTAGGTATATATATGACAATTAAGTTTGCAAACTTGCCACTGTGCACTTACATTGGCAGCACTGTACAAACAGCTCAGTAAGGTTTCATAACCTTGGTATATCAGTGTCTCACAGCTGTGAGACACTGTGAGGAGGAGGGGGAGGAAGAGGAGGAGGAAGAGGGGGAGGAGGGGGAGGGGGAGGAGGAAGAGAAAGAGGAAGAAGAAGATGAAGAGGTGGAAGAGGAGGAAGAAGAAGGGAGGAAGAGATAAGAAGGAAGGGGAAAGGAGAAAGGAGAGAAGGGAGGGAAGAATTTCAGAGCTTATAATAGCATCATAGCTTTGGGGCAGCGTGAGTCATCTGTCTTCCAAAATATTAGATAATTTAGCATTATCAATTCCTGCAAAGATATATTCCTTGTTTGGAATACATAAATGGAGAATTTAGAAATTTGGAACACATGGGTGATCTAAATTATCTCCTTACCTCTAAAATGCATGATTGTGGCCATCTCGTTATGAGAAAAGAAAACCTGATCCAATTAATAATGGGAAATAAATAGAGACTTTTTGGTCAAGTGTCAAGGCCATAATTCTGTGGAATAAATTTTATACACACTGAATAACTCATATCAGGTGTTGGCATGTTTTGCATCAGGTCTCAAGAAAGATGTGCTTACTTAATGACTTTCTCTCCTTTTTTCCAAAACCTTTGACTTTATGAAAGTTTTTAGAATGGCTTATTTTCAGAGAAAAATGTGCTGTGTATCTTCATCATTAACAGATGTTAAAGGTTAGGGGAGTGGGCAAAAGACAGAGCTGTGAGCTTCAGCTCTAAAAGACCAGCTACCTCAGCAATAAAGACACATAAACCTCAGTTGCCCTTGGCAGTGGTTCGTGTAGAAAACCGCAGCCAGCAGTGCCCTAGTAACAGAAGGATCTCATACTGTTTCTCTAAATACATGTCACCCTCCCTGCATTTTGCGGAAACCCTTTGATGTTGATTTGCAGATGCATGCCCTGGACTTTTCCTTTTGCTTATGCAAACAAAGCAGGCGACTTGGGTTTTCTCGGCAAATACTGTCAGATGTTTTACATTCAGTTACAAAAATTAAGTGAAGTTTTTCTTGCTCAAAATTTTGCTACTGACCATAAATTAAAACACATATACACATATATGCACACAAGATTTTTGTCAGTGAAAAAGAAAAAAAAATCTACAGAGCCAGCATCTGTACAAAATATTCTTAAAAAACCCAAACTCTGTGAAAGAATGTTTTCCCTAATCTGTCCTGTCATTTTAAAAAAATCATATATTCACCGTATATATCTCCCAAACTTGGTCTCATTTAAAAGTAGTCCAATTTTAGAAGTTCCTATTACTTAAAAAATAAAATTCTTCTTAAAGTGCTTTAGCTAAACTTGTGATATAATTATTGGCAGTGTTCAAATAAATTACTCCTCAGATTCAAAACTTTTGGTTTGACTCTGAATATAATAGAAAGTCCACACTTGTTAGCTTTGAATTTAAATATAATCCAAACATCAACAGGGCTTACTTTGTACCTTAAGATCATGATAAGATTGGCTGAAAACCTATTTACTTCTTTTAGAAAGTTTACCACCCTCTTCACCTTCACCTTCAGGGTGTGAAGGAAGAAGGAAGGGAGAATGAAAAGCCTTCTGATCTCATGATCCCTTCTGGCTTTGACATCCTGCTTGTATTGAGTAGTTTGTGAATTTTCTTGCCATCCCAGCATGTGGACTCCGTTCCACAGAGCATCATCCTAAACTTGGAACACAGTACTTTTCTATGATTTCATAAAATATCTCTCTTCTCTAGATAGATAGATTTAGATGACATATATATATATATATATATATATATATATATATATATATGAGAGAGAGAGGAAGAAATAGAGATATAAATAAAATAAAATAGTAGATATCCTGTCCCTAAAATCCTAAAATACCTTTTGGCTATCCTACCACAAGTCAAGCTATCCTGCAAGGCATCCCAGCTTCCTACCACTTGATTACTCCTCTTTCTCCTACCTCCTCTCTTCTCATGTCCTATCTCTTAATGGCCCATACAATTCTACATTATGGTCACTTGATTGTGAAGAGAATTTCCGTTCCTTCTAGATCTTCCACCACCTTTCCTTATCAGAAATGCGTCAAGGTGCTCAGCTAAGCAATAGGGCTCTCTGTTCCTTGATGAGACAAATAAAGAGTTAGCAGGAGTGAGTTTGTGAGCTGGCAAGATGGAATGGGCAAGGAGTTAACAGGGCGAGCTTGTGGGCTAACAGGGATGAGCTAAACATTAACCATTAGGCTCTAATTCCCCTGACTAGCACTGCACCTGCAAGCTGACAAGCACTTACATCCATCATAGGTAGGAACAGAACAATTTCCAATCGCAATGGCAATCCCTGCAAGCTAACAAACACCCATATCATAGATGAGAACAGGACAATTCCCAGGAGAGGACAGTTGTAACGGCAGCCCCCCTGCAAGCTGACAAGAACCCTACACTCTGCTTAGAAAAATACAAAACCCCAGCATGCCTTCTCATTGGTGCAGCTGTTCCCCATCAGACTCTGCCCTGGCTAAACTTTTGCCAGTCTCTTTCTCTCTCTCTCACTCTGACTTTCAATAAATCTTTTCTCTGGATACTCTTGTAGAACCTCATAAATTCTTTTACATTCTGCAAACGACCAGGGGTTAATTCTCCACCAAGGCACTCCTTAGGAGCACAAAACACTAGCAGCTACCGCTGGATTTTTCTCTAACCAGGCCCCCTTCTAAGAAGGCAAAGTATAGTTTTTTTGTTTGTTTGTTTTTTAAAGATTTTTGTTGGGGAATTGGGGGGATGGGAACAGTGCTGGGGAATTGGGGGAAGGGGAACAAACAAGTTGCTGTCATTTTGTCCTTCAGTCTAGTTGTGGAGGACGTTGCTTCACTGGCCCAAGTTGGCACCATCATTGCGCTCTTCCTGGGCGAGGCAGATCAGTTCCCGGCTTCAGGACGGCCGCTCACTGTGGCTGCTGGCCGCTCACGCTGGCTGCTGGCTACGCACAAGTAGCCCATGGCAACCCACTGCCACAGGGGCTGCAGCCTAAGCCATCGCCAGCGACTCATGGCAGCCCAACTCCAGGTTGAGCTGTTGTTCAGCATCTTAGCTGTAGAGGGCAGCATCACTGGTCCTCATATGTGGGATCCGAACCGGGGCCCTCTGGCATCCCAAGCCAGTTCTTAACCATCGCGCCACTTGGCCAAAGTGTAGTGTTAAAGATTAGTTTTTTCCCTCTCTCACATGCAGTTCTCTACAGTCTAGGCTTTTCATGTAACCTGCCAATCTCTAATGTGGTTGCCCTAGGCCTGAGGGAAAGGAAGGCATCTCACATCTTTACATCTCCTGCTCCTGGATCAGTGGCCTGTTAAAAGTACTTATTCTTCAACTGACCATGAGTTATCACAGGGTAGGGAACATGGTTGTGTTTCACTTGTATTCTTAAGCATCTGGTTTAGGGTTTGGCATGTAGGGACTATCCAAGGGAATGTCTTGAATTTGACTTTGCATGGTGATTTATTCATGATTATGATATGTTAATTGTCACAGTCAGACATTATAGCTCATGAAAGTGGCCCAGTAAGAATGGCGCCAAACAAGGAGGATGCTGTGTTACAGAATCTTGTAAGTTGTTATCCAACAACCCAACCATGGCCCTTACTTGGTAACAACATTCTTCAGATTAACTTTTGGCATGTGCTTTCTCAGGTCTAGTATTTAATTGTAGATTCCTTTAACTGGCTATGGCTAACAATGCCCATTGCTGTTCCTCAGGTCTCAGACTAAGTTAGTCATCCACGTGTGTATACGAGGTCTGACAATGAAGTTCGCAAACTCATCCTAGAAAAAGTGCTACATACCTCGTTGGTGAATATCACTACAGTCACCTTCGAAATACTCTCCTAGACACCAAGCGCCTAGTCTACCCTTCAAACCAATTTTGGAACTCTTTTTCTGGAATGGCCATCAGAACTGTCATTGTATTGGGTTGGTGCAAACGTAATTGCAGTTTTTGCATTGTTGAAATTTGCCTTTGATATTGGAATACATTCTTAAATAAATATGGTTATGTTATACATCATTTTAATGCGCATTTATCACTTTGTTTTTTTGCTAATGATTTATCACTTGCTGTTTATTTTATATGCATTTTAGACTATGGAAATGATGTTAGACAAAAAGCAAATTCAAGCGATTTTTGTATTTGAGTTCAAAATGGGTCGTAAAGCAGCGGAGACAATTTGCAACATCAACAACGCATTTGGCCCAAGAACTGCTAATGAACGTACAGTGCAGTGGTGGTTCAAGAAGTTTTGCAAAGGAGACAAGAGCCTTGAAGTTGAGGAATGTAGTGGCCGGCCATCAGAAGTTGACAACGACCAACTGAGAGCAATCATCGAAGCTGATGCTCTTACAACTACATGAGAAGTTGCCGAAGAACTCAACATCGACCGTTCTATGGTCGTTCTGCTTTTGAAGCAAATTGGAAAGGTGAAAAAGCTCAATAAGTGGGTGCCTCATGAGGTGACCACAAATAAAAAAAATAATTTCAAAGTGTCGCCTTTTCTTATTCTATGCAACAACAATGAACCATTTCTCCATCGGATTGTGACGTGCAATGAAAAGTGGATTTTATACGACAATTGGTGATGACCAGCTCAGTGGTTGGACCTAGAAAAAGCTCCAAAGTACTTCCCAAAGCCACACTCGAACCAAAAAAAAGGCCATGGTCACTGTTTGGTGGTTGCTGCTAGTCCGACCCACTATAGCTTTCTGAATCCCAGCGAAACCATTACATCTGAGAAGTATGCTCAGCAAATCAGTGAGATGCACCAAAAACTGCAATGCCTGCAGCTGGCATTGGCACAGGAAAGGCCCAATTCTTCTCCACGACAATGCCTGACTGCACGTCGCAATGCTTTAACCAATGCTTCAAAAGTTGAACAAATTGGGCTATGAAGCTTTGTCTCATCCCCCATATTTGCCTGACCTCTCACCAACTGACTGCCACTTCTTCAAGCATCTTGACAACTTTTTGCAGGGAAAATGCTTCCACAACAAGCAGGATGCAGAAAATACTTTCCAAGAATACATCGAATCCTGAAGCATGGATTTTAGTGCCACCGGAATGAACAAACTTATTTCTCATTGGCAAAAATGTGTTGATTGTAATGGCTCCTATTTTGATTAATGAAGATGTGTCTGAGCCTAGTTATAATGGTTTAAAATTCACAGTCTGAAACCACAATTACTTTTGCACCAACCTAATACTAAATCATAGAAGCCACTAAAAATAATTCTGGATCTTGACTAGGAGAGCAATTCAGGAAGATTTTGGTCATGTTGACTAATTAATCCACATTCCATTTAGCTCTAGCTTTCCTGTGCAATTTTTTGAAGGTAATAGTTGAAATCAGGGTAGCAAACCAGCTCCCTCTCGATGGTTTTATGAGCTCAGAACTTCAAAATGTAAGAAGTAGAAAAAGAAGTTAAGAGGAGAAATGAAAGAGGGAGAGAAGCAGTAGTATTTATTGATCAATTTCTGTACGACACCAGATGTTTTTCCTATATTATTGCTAATATTCCCAACAACCTTGCACGATAGGCAAAATGATTCTATTTTTGAAATGAGTAATTTCAATGCAGAGAAAGGAATTAAACTGCCTAAGGTCATATAGCTAGGAAGTGATAGATTGGATTCAAAGTCAGGCCTAACTGTAGAACCCACATCCTTTCTACTACTTCGTGATGTTCATAAAAGCAAAACTACAAGAATTGCTTTTTATTGAGTCTCTGTATACACAGATACCATTCAAAATGCTTTATACCTATTCTCCCCATTCTCACAACAATCCAATGTGCTGTTATTATACCCATTTTACACATGAGGACACCAAGGCTCAAAGAGACAAGTTAACTTCACCGAATTTACAGAGTTAACAAGTTGAACAACAGCAGTATCTTCACTAACCAAACTCTGGTCTTTTGGAAATGGCATCTACGGCGGTAGAGAGATCATGGAAGAAACCAAGCCCCAGTTCTAAAAGAGCCTTTACTGTCCAGAAACACTCAGGTGATACATTCCCTCAGGTTGGGCAGTCTTCAGTTCATCTCACATTTCTGGAGGGCTCTCCAAGATGCCCCAGCAATTAAAGTGTCCCTGCCCTCCAGCCCTTAACACACTGACTCCAATTTGAGGAGCAGATGAAATACCAGCACAGGCAGCTGGACCAGAACCCAGGGCTCTATGCCTTGTCAGCAGATCTACTATCCTGCTTCCTCTCCCACTATGGAATTCTGCTAAAGTTCAACCTTAGCCACAATCCAGAACATGCAATCATGCAAAAAGTGCTACTTTTTCAACCACAGCCTCTTCCTCCGCTCTCATCTACCACTTGGATGACTTTCATCAGTGACTCCCCATCAGATGCTTTCTTCAAGTAAGTTTTACAGGCCATCTAGACCCAAGTCAGTAGTCACGCTTGTTAAAAATCCAGATTCTGAGGCCCTATCCAAGATATGCTGAATGATTATCTTCAGGCACTTTTAACAAACCCCCACCCCACCTCAGTTTATTTTCATATTTACTAAGTTTGAGAAACACTGACTTAGCAGAACTTGATGAACCTTGGAATCTGCTGGCCAAGCTTAATGATACAAAAATCTGCTACACCGATTTGCAGACAGGCTCTTCATACAAGGTATCAGATCTACCTCTCCTTGTCGGAGCTCTAATGCTAGATATAACCTACTAGACGGGCATACTGGCACACTGACCAGCAGCTGCCATTATGAACTGAATAGCTCTCTCCCTACACACGCTTCTGTACACAAAGGACATCCTGAGCTCAATTTCACTCAGTGCAGGGTTTGGCAAGAACCATGCGTGCTTCTTACACCTACATCCCCTGAATTTGATGGAGAGCCTGAATATACCATCTGAGCCTAATAATTCCAGTGTAGGTGCTAATGTCTGGTGGGCTGGAAGAATTGTGGCCCCAAATAGGAACCAGTCACACACCTACCCCACAACCTCAAATCGATGCCCACATTCCACTGTCACACCCTCTAAATCCTGCATTCTGCTTAGACCAAAGGAGGTAGAAGAGCCTAATGATAAAAGAATAGTCAAAGCTAAGTAATGTCTCTAAAATAATAGTGTGAAATCCACCAGTTCTGAGTAAGAGTTGAAGGCAGGATATGATGGCAGGAATCAATGAATCACCTTATAAGCAAGCAGATACCCATTTTCCCTTGTTCCTAAGTGTACCCTTTAGTTGGTGATCTCGGGTCTTAGGACTCATTATTTATGGAGCAATCTCCCCGTAAAACAGCTTCTCAGCCCCGTGATGGAACTTGCTCCCTGCTTGTGCTGCCCAGTTCTGACCCTTTACCATCTCTGCCTCCATCTAGATCCCCTGTCCCATTGAACAGGTCATTAGTGCTGATTATCTATATTATCGAGAATTTCCTTCTGAGTGGTAGAAAGCACTTTAAATGGCTTCGTGTTTGAACAGCTGGATTAAATGGCACTGTAAGGGCCTGAAAGAAATAATACATCTCTCCAAATTGCCTCCCTCCCTCAGGGTAATAGCTTAATCACCTTGTAGAATGAACCTATTATCTAATCAATCTTTACCAAAACCCTACATTAGGTTTAAAGTTCAGTTAGATAGACACAATAACTCAAATAACAAAAAAGTTAGAGATCTCACCTACATCAGTCTTTTCTCTAAAAAACAATGACTGCCTTAGCATCAGTGAAACACTGTAACATTTTATATAGCCCTTGATTTTACCTTTTTTCTCAGATAAACTCTTGTACTTTTTTTTTCTGATTCTCTTGAACAAGCTCTCCCCATTCCTGTCTTATGTATCCTGTCTGCCCCTTACAGCCTATGGGTAGCCTATGTCTACATATGTGTTTTGCATCCTATTGCATTCTATAAACATAGTATGTTAAAAATTGTTTACATGAGATGTAGTGACATAAGGGTATTAAGAATATGGAAAAATGAAAAGTGCAGTAAAATTAGATCAAGACTAAATAAGAAAGGAGATGCCAAAAGCTTGGGGCCTTAGCAGGAAAATGAAAGTGCATCAATTTCTAAATTACTGAAGGCAGCTAATTGAGAGCTATAGTATTTTCTTGGTTCCTTTCAGTATGCCCATCATGCCAAGTGGACATATAAAGTACATACATTTCACAATCATGTTATGTTTTATGAATGGAAAAGATGATCTTACGGTAATCTTACACTCTTCTGTTCAAATTACTGTACTGTCATTAGGGGAATTTTCATGTTACATCCCATGGAGGCAGTGAGAAGATCTGCCATGGTTCTTGCTTTTCTGCATGCTGTTTCATACATATGAAAACATGTACTTGCAACCTGCATTCAGAATAGTGATATTTCATTGAATGGAAGTGATACTAATTCTGTAATGCTTATTGTGAACTATTTAAGATAACTGGAAATAAAGATGTTTTTAAGAAAGAAGAAAGAGGGCCAGCCAAGTGGCTCAGTTGGTTAGAAGTTGGCTTAGGAGCACAAGCTCTGAGCAGCAGGGCCGCTGGTTCAGTTGCCACATAGGTCAGTGATGCTGTGCCCTCTACAGCTAAGATGATGAACAACAGCTTGACTTGGAGCTGGGCTGCTGTGAGTTGCCAGCGCTGGCGTAGGTTGCAGTGGATTGCAGTGGGCTGCCATGAGCTACCATGCATGGCTGGCAGCCAGCGTGAGCAGCCAGCAGTCGGCGAGAGCTGCCCCGAGCTGCCGTCCAATGGCCAGTGTCCGCCTGACTCAGCCAGGAAGAGTGCAGTGATCAAAATACCAACATGGGCTAGTGAAGTGACATCCTCCACAACTAGACTGAAGAACAAAAGGACAGCAGCTTGCCTGTTCCCTTTCCCCAATTCCCCAATTAAAAAAAAAGAAAGAAATTAGCTTTTGACCTTGTTGAAAGCAAAGATGAAAAGAGAAATAAAATAACACCATATTTTTTCTTTTACTGTCTTTTATAAAGACACAACTTATCAACCATGAATGGCACAGACCTTCAGTGTTACAATTCCAGGAGATCTGACAAATGCACACACCCACGTAGCCCAACAACCCTGTCAAGACGTAGAACATAACCATCACCTCAAAAAAAGTCTTTCTGCCCTTTTCCATTCAATTTCTCACTGATCTGACTTCTTTCAACGTGGATTTACTTGTTCTAGAACTTCATATATATGGTATCATGCAATATATACTTTTTGTAGACTTCTTTTGGCATCTTTCTCTCAGCATACTGTTATGGAGATTAATCCACAGTGTTGTGTTTATTAGTAGTTTGTTCCTTTATATTGCTGAGTAGTATTCCACTGTATGAATATACTGTATTTTTAAGATTATTAGTTTTTTGGTATCTGATTGGAAGTTCTACTATCCTTAAAGAGAATTGTATAATGCCTTACACTAGATATTTGGTACATGGATTATCAAGTGATATGAGCAATGTCTTTAGCAATAACAAATTCAGGAAGATCTTCAATTGGCTTTTTCTTATCTCAACCCTCATAGCTATCTATTCATAAACCTAAAGAATCTGCTAATGACTACATTTCATCCTTCAGCGTGTAATGTGGTCCAACAGACAGGACTGGGGTTTAAATCTATTGCATGTAGAGCACAATAGATTTGTCTAAATTAGATGTAATAATTTAGTTATATTTGACTGGGTAGTCTTATTGATCTATATGGCACTAGTTTGGCTATATTTTTCATACAGCATTGATTATTGTTTATTTTTTAGAGTTTGCTACAAGGAACCCAGCAGGTCTTTTGCTATGAGCCTAACCCCACACATCTAATTGCCAATTAGGTTCCAGCTGCATCCAGCCATTAATGGTGAACTATATAGTGCTCTTTAAATGAGAATTATTTGCCATCTACGTTTCTTCTATGAGTATAATATTATATGATGCATCTATTTAGTGTATTATATGCACTATTTAGTCCTTAATATTGAATGTCTGATACACCCTTCAGTGGGACTGAAACAGTATAAATCATGACCTTTTTTTTCTGCTAGTAGTCAAATAGAATATTAGAAAACAAGGTGGAAAGCTAAAAGAACTATAGAGAGCAAAGATGTGCCACTCACTTTGTATTAGGAATGAAATTTAAAGTTAATGTTAAAGTGTGTTTCTAGTGTGATTTTCAGTGTATAGTTTTTACATGAAGATGAATGATTTTATTAATAACATTTATTTAATTAGTTTTGTTATGATAATAGTTGAACTTATTTATGATATGGATTTGATTATAGATACTGTGCTGACAATAATGTGCTGATAATTGTATTTTAATAATATTTACATCTATTTTCCTTGAATGAGTTTTTAATTAGCATTTTAATGCTTATTGCTTCATCAATATATACACACATATGTTTCTCTTTCATATCTAAGGCTGAAAGTACAGTTTCTTATCCATAATTACAATTTCTTTTCATGTGATATCATTCTTACAGAGACTGATTAAAGAAACATGAAGAATTTTCTATGAGCTCTGTTATCTTCTTTATTCACCATTAGTTCCACATCATAAGTTGTGAAAAGTCTCATCTCAGCTTCCTGCTTCCTTTTCTATCTCTCCGCCAATTTTTCTAACTAAACAATTCAAAAGACTTTTGAAAATCAATATAATACTATATATCTTTGATAGAATTGAAAATTTAGATAAAGTCATGTAATAGTTTTTTAGCACCTAATACTTCGATGTTAAATCCTTGCTTGGTTAACACTAAGTGACTTATGCTGAAGGCGTGTCCCTCCCAAACTTGTATTTTGATACCAAGGACTAAGACAAAAGAGAAAGAGCATAGATGGTAATAATCAAACTATTATATGGAATCTTTACATCAAATTGTCAGCCGTTTTCTATGACTTGCAAGCTTACAGAAAACAGTCATCCATGAACATACAGTTGAGGCACCATTCAACATTCATTAATTCAAAAACATTTATGGCCAGCTACTATGTACTTACTAGGTATATCATGGTGTGATAGTAAGAACTCATTCTTTGGACTCAAGCAGACCTGGATTCAAGTTCTGTTTCTGTCTCTTACAACTATATGACCTTTGGCAACTTTTTACTAAGTATAAGCATCAGTTTCCTTTTCTGTAAAATGGCAATAATATATTTTTGTTTCTTTCGATACCATGTGCCAATACTTAACAAGATTTAGGTGTCAACAACATTATATTCGCTCTACCAGTATGTAACTATATAACCTTGAACAAATGATATCACCTCTTTAGAACTCAGTTTTCTCTTCTCCCAAATAGAGGCGTGGGGATAGAGTAAATAATTTCTAGATGGTTCTCAAAGTATGTATGTGCCTCACCTTGGAGTTTTGTAAAAATAACATAAATCACTAAGATATATAAAAATAATTGAAATTAATACTTCTTAAGGTAAGGTCTAAGAATCTGTATAATATTACTGTTTATATTACATATATAATGTATGCATGTGTATGTATAAATAAATGCTTTCTATTTTTCCCCAGTGGTAGGTATTAAGTTTTTAAAAAATATTTGAAACCATCTCAAACTCACAGAGAAGTTGCAAGTGTAGTGTAAAAGACTGTTGATTATCTGAATCATTTGAGAGTAAGTTCCTGACATGACGCTGCATCATCACTTTTAAATATTTGGTGTGTATTTCCTACAAATGAGGACATTCTCCAACATAACTACAAAGCAAGCAGCAAGCATAAAAATCGAGAAATTACCATTGATGTATTAATACTATCTAATCATTAAACCACATTTGAGTTTTACCAATTGTCTCAATAACGGCCTTTACAGTGTATGATTTACTTGTCATGTCTCTTTAAGGTCCTTCAATCTGGAAGAGTTCCTTATTCTTACCTTGACGTTCATGACTTTAACACTTGCTGATTATAGATAAGTTATTTTGTAAAATGCCCTCCTTTTGGGTTTGTCTGATATTTTCTCATGATTAAGAATAATTAATGCTCAGTATCCATTCATGTGCTTAGTTGACACTCATGTATATTGGGTTTTTGTTTGTTTTTTTGGTGAAGGGTCTCTTCAAATCTTTTGCTCAGTTTTGTAAATGGGTGCTCTTGTCTTATTATCAGAATTGTGGGTTTTTTTGTTATTGTTTGTTTGTTTTAAAGATTTTATTGGGAAATTGGGGGAGGGGAACAGCGTTGAGGAATCAGGGAAGGGGAACAGACAAGTTGCTGTCCTTTTGTTCTTCAGTCTAGTTATGGAGGATGTCACTTCACTGGCCCATGTTGGTATTATCATTGCACTCTTCTCTGGTGAGGCAGTCATTCACCGGCCATCAAACAGCTGCTCACGGCAGCTCACGCTAGCTCCCGGCCAGCCCCACTGCAGCCTACGCCATTGCCAGGGACTCACGGCAGCCCAGCTCCAGGTTGAGCTGTTGTTCACCATCTTAGCTGTAGAGGGCAGCATCACTGGCCCTCATGTGGGATCCAAACCAGGGCCCTGATTCTCAGAGCTGGCATCCCAAGCCAACTCCTAATCACCACACCACTCGGCTGGCCCAAGAGTTGTGTTTTTAATATATTTTGCATATAAGTACTATGTTAGGTATATGATTTACAAAAAAAAAATTTTTTTCCAAGGTGTGGCTTGCCTTCCATTTTCACAACAATGGTTTTGGAAGAGCAAAGGTTTTTAATTTTGATGAGTTGCAATTTCTTATTTTTCTTTCATGCTTTTGTGTCATATTTGAGAAATATTTGCCAAATCTAAGGTTACTAAGATTTCCTCTTATGTTTTTTTCTAAAATTTTCACATGTAAGTCCCTGTTCCATTTCCAGTTAATATCTTATATAGAGTGATGCAGAAGGGTGAATATTTGTCTTTTTTTTATGTTTATTTTTCCATATAGGTACTCACATGCATTTACTTGACTCTTAACTTAAAACAATAGCTTAAAGATGTCTTCAAATGGGGGTTAAAGGGTACATAATGATATTTCAACCTTTTGGCTTATGTTTTTAGATGGCATGAGAACTTGGATACCCAGAACCAGCTATCACCGTATTGTAACTTATTTATGCTGATGGACACTGTCCAATTTCTACAGATGGGCCTCCAGATCATGAAGATAGGGTCCTGAGGAAATTCCAGTTCCCACGTAGACAGTTTCAGCCACAAGGTTGTGGACATACTGCTCTCTCCCTGCTTGCTTGCACTGGATTGCTCAGCTCTCCCAGCAGGCCACTTGCTCCAGTAGAGAGCCGCTAGTACCAAAGCCTATCTATCCTCTTCTTTGCCAAAATGATACAAAGACAGAAGCCTTGAGACAGAGAAAGAAAAGGAAAGAGAGAGATGAGCACACTGCTGTCCTGTTTCAGGTGCTTGGGCTTTATGTTCATTATCCTCATTTTTAATGCCTGCCTCAGAAAGCTGCAGAAATACTGACACCCATTCTAGAAAGTTATCTCAAATATTCTATGTCTCTTTTCAGTTTTTTATTTTCAAAGTTAATTAGTATTGCTATATGGCTATACCTCATTATGGAAAATATAGTGTTCAGGGGAAAAAAACCAAAAACCTCCATCTATATACCTGTGGGGGTAACTACATTATTAAAGTAGGTTTCACTTAAAAGTCATCCCCAGAGGAGTAACATTACACTGAATTTCCATGGAACGTTGAAAATATGATTTCATTTCTATTTACTCCCATCTACATAACTTTTCAGGAATGTGGATGGCACTCGCACACTGTATGGGCTCACACATGCACATACACCGCATACTCACACACAAATCTCAGCTTTGAAATTTCTAGAAGGGAAACAAATTTATGCCAGACAAGAAGGTTTATTTCATTTAACTACTAGTGTTTCCACAGAAAAGAGCAGAATATCATTTTTTTTGAAGGGACATTAAAACAAAACAAAGCTGAAGCAGTTGAAACGGATAAATTCAAAGTTACACATATTATAGTCTACTCAACTGTCTCACTACCAGAACAATTTAGTATTTACTCTAGGAGCACACTTTTGACTGTTGACCCCAGACATAAACTTACTTATGTATTCGAAAAACTACTATTACAAAACATCCAAACATTCTTGGTAAATATTCATACTGCATGATATTAAATATTTTCCATTTTTATTGAGATTTTCACATTTTTGCTTTGTTGTTGGCCTTTATGACAGCAGGTTGTGCAAGCAGCTAGTTCCATGGAACTGATCACTCTCCTGGGTATCCCTGAGTGGATTGATAAGATGGGACGTTGAGTCAAAAATTCCCCATTTGAATTATGTGATCATACCCGACAACAGTAAGATTTCAGAAGGGTGTTTTGAGCCAAGAAAACCTTTCTTTGCGTAACGAAAACCTAAAATGCATGCACATTACTAATAGAATTTCTCAGTTTTCTCAAAGTGTGAGAATGGGTGACTTATAACCTCTCCTACTGTTAAAATAAATTTGGAGGCTGCTCTCTTTGCTCTTCACAGCAACCACAGTCCCCCAAAAGGAAGATAATAAAGAGCAAATGAATAAAAACAAGAATCCCCTCACATGGAAAGACGCAGACCATGATTAAACAGGAAATGCTATTTGTTTTATTTTCAGTCCTTTGGAATGATCTAATGTTTCTTACTTCTGGCTCTACCACTCAGGGGATTATCCAGAAATCCCTGAAATGAAACCCACTGTCATACTTTTCCTCTGTGGCACTCTCCATATAAGCACATTGTTTTGCATTTAAATATATATTGCTTTTAAATTTTAAATGGTGATATGAGTGAGAACCCCTGGCAGTAAAGAAATTAGATTGGGAAGTCAAGTGAGAAAACAAGAGCAGCAAATATATTAAAATGGGACCCTTCATTTGCTGTGTCTCCAATAGCCACCTGGAATCCAGAATCAATCCACAGATGCCTGGTACCCAGTTCGCTGTTTTCTTGAATGTTAACGTCTTTCAGGATGACAAGCAAGCCATGATTTCAGAACATAGTATTTGGGAACAAAAGGAAAACAAACATGGATGCATCAAAAGAAAAACTGAAAACCTCTCCATCTAGATGATATCCAGAATTAGACCTAGAAAAGGAAAAATGAAGAAAACTCAGATCATTAGTTCTCTAACAGATAAAGTTCTTCCTCATAAAATTAACAAATAGGGAACTCATTGTCTCTATTTAGAAAAGAAAATCAATTCATTTTGTCAGCATATATACACATACACAAATATGCAAAATATATATAAAGGGTAAAATCTGTATATTACTGCATAGCTTATTATATGTAAAGCTAAATACTATTCTAGATAACATGCATATTTGCACAGCAGAAAACAAATGCTGTGCATTCTTTTGGTTTACGTATATGTGTTCATGCATTGTCCTTGGAAAAACGATATCCAGACTCAAAAAGATCAAAGGAAAAAAGCACAGTAATAGCTAGACTTAAGAATATAACAGATGGGGAAAATGTGAGGGAAGTGAATATATTTTGCCAAAGAAATGATACTGAGCGGGCCAGGAAATGAAAACATTACATAAATACTTATATACTGAACACAAACACAAGGTCAGATCAGGCCCTCAAAGACTCAGAGCTCCCACTGAAGTCGAAAGTCTGCCCTGAGAGTCGGGCACACGCATTTAAAGACACAACTCAGCCTTAAACAGCTAATAGGTGAGAAAGAAGTATTTATTTTGGATAGAATTGGCCAAACAACTGAGCTTAAGAGGAGGAAAACTCACTTTTGAAGTAAAAGAGAACCTTTTTCACCATGAAGAAAAACAGACGCTGAAACAGCTTGTCTGATGAGGTAATCACAGTAAACAGTAGGCATGCTTAATTTAAGGTTAATTAGGTTGGTAGAAATTCTGTGTTTATTTAGTCAAAGGCTACATGCAAACACCTACACCCAAGGACTCTTTTCCATCAAGCTACCTCCAATGTGATAATATTCATCATTACTCTATGATAGCAATTTTGAAATATCTCTCACTCCAGATACACTTTTTTTTTGTACTTTGTGTGTATTTACGTGATCATGGACTTGAAAAAGTATAGAGATAAAATAAGGTTAAAATGCATTTCTTTGTTGAATGGATCTCAGGATGCTAATGGATAAACTGGTCCCTTCAACACAAGAATTCTATCCAGGGTGAGAACACCCTTTTGACTTGAGAAAACATCCCTTCTGAAAGTCAGGCATGTTACTAAGCAGATTGACGGTCTGTCCGAGTTACTGTTATTGGCTTCAGACCCTTGGGAGGGGGAAGGAATTCTAGATCAACCTAAGCTCTGAAAGCTAGTTTCCATTTGAGTACCTGGAAAGTAGTCAACACTCATCTCCATTTTACATTTCCTGTAGTTTATGAGATAAGAAAATTCCCTGAAGGTCTTAGCAGACCTGCTGACTAAAGATCCAGAGAAGGTTTGCCCCCGCTGATCAGAGGCGAAACATATTGTTGAATTTATTGACATTTCATTTTATGCATTTAGCATGCAATATCCTCTCCAAATAGATATAATCTATCGTTTTTACAATGTGTAATGGTAGGCAGCATAATTTAATTTTTTTTTCTAATACAAGAGAATGTAAAAAATAACTGTGCCAAGAATGAATTATTTGAATTTAACACACAAGCTGCAGCTGGTCACTAAAATCCATTTGTGACTTGTCAAAGAAATGTGTGGAATCACAGAATCATTTTCCCAGTTGTAGCTGCCTACTTGTGTGTGCAGAAATTGAACATTTCTGATTAGATTTATGAAAGAGAAAGACTCCGCCAAGAAACTCCTTTTAGCACTCAAAATACCAAAATAACAAATTTGAAAGCCATAATAACTTGCATTAGTGCATTGCTTCTCCTTCACACTTCAAACTGCTTCTACAAGTTTCAAACTGCTTCTACAGCAATATTAACCTTATTTAAAAGATGAGGAAATTGGGGTGCAGCAAACAATTTCCTCGAGATTGTTGAGTCAGTCTGATACAGACCTGGGAAAATTAAGACACCAGCCCTCTCTGTTTATCCCAAAACACTATGAGCACAATGTTTACAGACTCAGAATTTCTCTTTCAAGACCCATGTACTACTTACAGCCAGCCGGCCACCAACTGAGCCTGGACCTAACGGTCATTCATTTCAGCTACGACCACATTGCCAGTCTCTTAGCCTAAAGGAGGCTCCTTATTTTCTTCCCTCTGCTGCCACTCTTCCACTCATTTATCCCGGGATTGCTGGAAGTCATGATATCCTGCATGTTGGCTTCACCAGGAATTCATGTTGTCTAACATCAATGGCTACTCAACAATATTTTACTTATCTCTTATTCACTGCTGATGGAGCCATGGGAGATTCAGCACTCCCTTTCCACCATCCCTTCTCCTGTAACTCTTCTACATCAGGTCTGGTATTGTGAGAAGCAGGAGAAAGGGATGCCATTGTTCACAGTGAGAATCAATGAGACTGCATCATACAGGGCAGCTTGTGCCTTTCTCTCCAGCTCTCAGAGCCATTCTTTGCATTACATCTGATGATTATCCCACTTTCTAATATTGCTCCTTCCTGAAACTGGCTGGTTTTCTTGCCAGAGAATCTGTTGGTCTTACTTCAGGTTGATGTCATTGGCTAATTAAGGAAATATTCCCTGAATTTGAACCCTGAGGCAACAGCAGACGTGACACTTGCTAGGCCTTTCAGTGTAGCCAAGTAAAAATTGAAGCACCCAGGATAGAACTTGCTGGGGAAGTGGATGAGGGAGACTCTCCCAGAAGCCCCATGGTGGGGCAGGCAAACTCAGGAAGCCTGGTAAGTGCAGAAATTATTTCCACGATGTTACCATTGGCGACGCTGAAGACACAAATAAGTCTCTGGCTCATCAGCCAACTCTGTTTCTGACACAGAACAAGTCTTCCTGTGGATTGTTAAGGATCTGGCTGATTTTTCATGAAAACTAAAATGGGATATGAAGTAAGTAAAATTACAGATTTTTAAGCCAGTCCACAGGTTCCTGTAGAAAAAAAGAGGCCCAAAGTAAAGTTTATAGGAGACATGGCTTATGGTTTTCTTCATACAATTTGCTGTGGAAATAGAAATGTCTTCAGAGACTCTCATGAAATTTGTTTTTTAAGTACATTTTCATTCACTGTGCTGTAAACATGAATCCCCACAGCTGGAAATACTGAGTGTCAGATCTAACTCTGCTACTATCCAGGTGTGTGATCTTTTGAGGGGGACATACTTTATTTTGTCTATTAGGTTTTGTCTTATTACTCATTAGAAGCAATTACCTGGTGTGCTGTGTTGAAATGGATTCTGAAGCTGTAACCAAGACCACATGAATGATTGTAACAATCTATTAGCAATGTCTGTCGTGGGTGAGAGTATGTGGGTAATGGGAATAAAGTCAAATACAGCCCTTTTGGGGCCAGCCGAGTGGCGCAATGGTTAAGAACTCACTTGGGACGCCAGAGGGCCCCAGTTCGGATCCCACATACGAGGGCCAGTGACACTGCCCTCCACAGCTAAGAAGCTGAACAACAGCTCAACCTGGAGCTGGGCTGCCGTGGGTCGCGGCGATGGCGTGAGCTGCAGCCCCTATGGCAGCGGGTTGCCATGGGCTACCGTATGTAGCCAGCAACCAGCATGAGCGGCCAGCAGCCGCAGTGAGCGGCCGTCCAGAAGCCGGTGACTGATCTGCCTCACCCTGGAAGAGCGCAATGATGGTGCCAACTTGGGCCAGTGAAGCAACGTCCTCCACAACTAGACTGAAGAACAAAAGGACAGCAACTTGTCTGTTCCCCTTCCCCCAATTCCCCAGTGCTGTTCCCATCCCCCCAATTCCCCAATAAAAATCTTAAAAAAAAATTCTTAAAAAAAAATATAGCCCTTTGATTAAATGGTAAAAAATTTCTTTGAATTTAAAATTTTGGCACTTTCTTTTTAACTTTCTGTATTCTATTATATATGTACAGTATAGGAGGCTATTTAGAAGTCCTTACATTTGGATAACTGGAGTTAAATATTACCTGCCAAAAGCAAACATTCCAGAAAGGGCAAACAGGACAAGAAGCAGGGCATGAAAATAGTTTAATTGGCAAACCTTCCCACACACATCTCTTTATGCTGTCCTCATTTCCCCCTATTCCCCCAAAAATCAAGAGATGACCAGAAAATTTCCACCTGGAGAAAAGAAAATACATTTACTGTCAAGATTTTTTAATCAATAATGCATTATTGCTCAAGTACATACCTTAGGAAAAAAGAAATTAGTGGGAAATGTTATTCTGACAATTTATTGATAAACAAGCAATATGGCTAGAATAGCAAAATTTTTGAAAACTAGTGATAAAAAAACTAATATTTTTAACCACTTTACAAATGTTGAACACTTAACACCATGATGATGATGATAATAAATAGTTCACATTTATTGAGCATATGGACAATTAATTGAGGTCAGACAATGAAGTTTGCAAACTCATCCTTGAAAAAGTGCTACATACCTCATTGCTGAATATCACTATAGTCACCTTTGAAGTACTACACTTGGGAAGCTATGCACAATGCCATTGCCTTGTCCACCCTTCAAAGCAATTTTGGAACTCCTTTTCTGGAATGGTCATCAGAGCTGTTATCATATTACCCTTGATGTCCTGAATGTCATCAAGTGCCTTCCTTTCAATATTTCCTTTATCTTTGGGTAAAGAAAGAAGTCACTGGGGGCCAGATCAGGTGAGTAGGGAGGGTGCTCCAATATAGTTATTTGTTTACTGGCTAAAAACTCCCTCACAGATGGTGCCGTGTGAGCTGGTGCATTGTCATGATGAAAGAGCCATTGTTGGTGAAAAGTTCAGGTTGTCTAACTTTTTCACGCAGCCTTTTCAGCACTTCCAAATAGTAAACTTGGTTAGCTGCTTGTCCAGTTGGTACAAATTCATAATGAATAATCCCCCTGATATCAAAAAAGCTTAGTAACATTGCTGCAACAAGTTTGCGAACTTAATTGTCAGACCTTGTATACCATGTGCCAAGCTCAGTTCTAAAAACATTTCATGATTAACCCATTTCATAACTTTCAGTGAGTTTTAATTTAATCGCTTTAATAAACAAATGCATTATCTCATTTAATTATTATGACAATCCTAAGAAACAGGCATATTTTTATCCTAATTTTACAGACAAGAAACTGAGAAAACAAGAGGTCAAGCGACTTGCCTAAGGTCACATGGGGTTGTAAATAATGTCAGCACTTGAATCCAGATGGTCTCAGTCCAAAACCCCTGGGCCTACATCATCACACAAGAGTGTGAAGCAGAGAAAAGGCCTTCTAACATAAGCCTAACAAATCTGAACCCCTGAACCTGGGCACAATGGGAGTGTGAAGAAGTGGCCACTCCAGGAGCTGTACACGGACCTTTTCTAACAGGCCTTTTGCCTTCTCTGAGCTTCAAAGGAAAACTCTGAAGGACTGACTGCTCTTAGCCTGTTGTCAGGCTCTGTGGAAAATACGGAAGGAAAAGGAGGTGAAGCATTTTTAAGGTGGTAACTCTGGTGGAATACAGGTGGTAGAGGTATTTTTCTGCAGAGTTCTCTTCAAATCATGTCATGAGTTCTTCCTGTTCTGCCCACTTCTTGGACCTACCCTCCTGGTCCTTCCCTTTCTGAGCTCATTGTAAATCAGTCAACAAGTGTGTATTGTGCACCTTGTATGTGTCAAGCACTGTTCTGGGTCCTCTAGAGCTATGTCATGTTCAGAGAATTCAAAGAAACAGCCAATCAGTATACAGACTTCTAGACAATTATCTAAACTCAATTCCCTTTGATATTCAAGATTTTTAAAGTAATATCTGTTTTTTTCCTCAAGGAGACTCAATTCACTACTCATTTTTTGTTTCACAATTTCATGCCCATAAATGGCAATTGAGGCTTCCTATATTTTGCTCTTTCTGTGTGGGTTAGACTACAGAATCCCATTCAAACAATGTACCTTTTTCATGTCAAAATCATTACCAGAAATCATTATCAAGATCAAAGAATGAAATTAGACTTGACTTCATCTGTACCAGCATTAAAGGCATGACACCAATGACACACAAAAGTAGTACAAATCTGGAATGCTGAAATAAGGGCTTTTGTTTGAAGAAAAGAAATTTGAAGGGTAATTGAAGTGTACCAATCAAGTAGGAGGATTGGTTTCTTGAGAGACTTCAAGGTCAGAAATAATGTGACATATCCTCACCATAGCCACAGTTAAATCAAAGAAAGGGGGCAGTCAGATGGCTCAGTTGGTTAGAGCAAGTGCTCTGAACAACAAAGTTGCCAGTTCAGTTCCTGCATTGGATGGTGGGCTGCGCCCCCTGCAACTAGATTGAAAACGGCAACTGGACTTGGAGCTGAGCTGCATCTTCCACAACTAGATTGAGGGATGACTTGAATTGGAGCTGGTGGGTCCTGGAGAAAACACACTGTTACCCAATAAAAATTTAAAAAAAAAATCAAAGAAGGGGCATTCCAGGTGGCACTAACAATGTCAGCAAGGGCAGAGGTGCATGACTTACTGTCATATAAAGGTTTTGGGGGAATAGAAAGATTTGACTAGAAAGGAAGATTGGATTCTGATGGTAGAGAATTTTTAATATCTGCTAAGGAGTCTGACAGATAACAGGAATTCTTTGAAGGGTTTTGTTTTATTTAGTTTTTAACCAAGGAATGAAATAATCAGAACTATAGAGATTTAGTAAGCTTGAGTTAGAAATAGCAAGGTGGCTTGGCAGATTGCGAAGACTTGAGTGAAACGGCTGATTAAAGCTATGGAGGTAAACTAAAAGGAAGTTCAGCAAGTACTCAGAAATTCTACTGATTATTTAAACAGGATAAAGTCCTACAAATTTAAGAGAAAAACATTACCGGGGATAGGATTTGCAACCCATTTTGGCTTTAAGGCCTAGTTTATCATTCCATAAACAATGATGAATCAAGGCAAAAAGGGACAGAATAGGAAATGAGAGAGAGAG
>NW_017731525.1:2758162-2758764 GCF_001890085.2 Hipposideros armiger | reverse complement strand
TGGTAATATGCAACTCCGTGTGTTTCTGTGTAAAACACAGTCCAGTGGGAGGCAATTTCACTGTCATTCTCACTGTCACTCAATCATCCTCTAGTCAAAGTAATCATTTACCTGCCCAACATCCCAAGTTTCAATAAAACTGAAGCATACATTACCTTTTTGATGTTGAAGAGGGGCCGACAATACATGTCAAGATTTGATCCAAAGCGCAAAGCAATGCTGATGAGAAACATAAAGGCCAAATTACTCCATCTCTCTGGTGTCACTGCCCAACTCTATGGCCCTTGTGATCCCTATCATGTTGCTGCAAGTTATAACACTGAATCAAGCACTGCCAGATTGGAATGGTAGAGTGGATAATGGGCTTCACTTTTCTAACAGACCTTATTCTTGAAGTACAGTCAAGGAAAGATTCGCTTTCAACTCACTAGAATGCAAACTCCCTGAGAGAAGAGAACCAACCTCCGTTTGTCCACCGCCATATCGCTGATATATGGTAGGTACTTAGAAAGCATTTGAGGGCTGGCCTAGTGGCTCATTGGTTAAGAGTTGGCTTGGGAGCACAAGCTCTGAGCAACAGGGCCACCAGTTCGGATCACACA
>NW_017731525.1:2748099-2752727 GCF_001890085.2 Hipposideros armiger | reverse complement strand
CTCTTTATCCTTTATTACTATCAGCCTAAACCTATCTGGGTAGATTTCTCAAGTTGTGCAAAGGGTGAAATACTTACTATAAGAGATGTGGCATATTGGAGTCAATTTTTATTTGCATCTTTACCATAGAGCTTCTCTTATTCCAGCAGCAGACAATAGCTTTTTATCTGGGTATTTTTAGCCCATGTGGTCTGTGTGGAATGATACCCCAAGCTCCCCGACTTAAGTCAACTAATGCACCAAATTCTTCTGCTGATGGCAGTAAGTTCAGGGGTGTGCACATGGTCTAAGCCCATGAAGCCCAAGTGAATCTCAGGCCTGACTTACCCATTGGACTTGGACCTGAAAAAATAGGAAGCAGGAACAATTGCATCCATCTTGTGATCATGTGGAGCTAAAAATGAAATCAGTATGCGATATAGAGGAGAGCAGAGAGAAAGCTAGTTCTGATGAGACTTTCTGAAATCAGAGTGTAGCCCTACCTGAAGCTAGCCCTACTCTCCCTAGACTTTCCACTAATATAAGCCAATATAGTTCCTTTTTTAAAGATTTATTTAAGCCACGTTGACTTGGGTTTTCTGTCACTTACAAAAGAAAAGAGTCTTGTCTGACACTGTCCGATACTCTGTGTTACGTTTAAACACACAGGTTAGTTTGTCCATTGTAAGGGCTTTCAGCATGGCATAGATCTATAACAAGTGAATATAATTCATGGAGAGCTTCTAATAAGCTGCTCCTTATGTAAGACAGGCATCATATTTACCTCTTACTCTATTAAACATTCCTCTCTTTTGATCACTTAAATTTAATTTTTTCTTTCCATTTTAAGGAACATTTAATATTTTGAAATAATTTTCTTTACTAAAGCAACCACCAATTAGCTATTGGTTTTTTTTTGTACCAACCCATACATCAACTTTGTTGTAATAAATAATACTACCTCACCGAAAAAATTATTCTTTCCAACTTACAGCAGAGGCAATAAATTTCTCATACAGCTGTCTGAATCTTCTGTCTTTTATATTATAATTGTGGGGAAAAGTCCAGTTCAGGGAAACACTAATTGATCCTTAATGAGTACAAAGATTATTTTGTCACACCACCTTGGAGCTAAACTTATTTTAAAATAGATTAGCTTTTTGCCTCTTTTCTGTTCTCTTTAGGAAACAACCAAGCAAACCATGTGTGTCACTTTTGTCCCTGTGATCTAATTTCAACCTCATTATAGTGTTTATTAGGCAAAAGCAAGTATATTTTAAAATAAATGTCACTTATCATAAGAGCCTTCCTACCTAGACAGTTCACTCACCCTTCAGCGATGAAGAATTAAGAATATTTCAGTCGTATTTATAAAAAATTAAGAAAGCGCACACTAGAAAAAAAAGGAAATGCTTTTGTTGTTTGTTTTTTCTATGAATTTTCAAGTGATTTCTATAGATGTGAGAAAAATGGTAGTAGCAAGTATATTTATGAAATTTAAAGGTGAGAGTTGTAGTTTCCTTCTGTTCTTCTATGTAAAAATATTAAAATATGAATAATAAAGACTGCTTTTTCACCAAGGAGGAAATATTTGGCTACATTTAGACAGGCAAACATTTCAGAATGTCTTTAAAGTATAAAATAAACAAAACAATTTTCTTTCTCGGGAAAGGTTATTTGATACAGTTCTGTTACCCCTTCTATGCATATCCTCTATAATGAGGAAATACTGTCTGTTCATTTCCTGTCTGGGGACTTTTTGCAGAGATAGATATATTCTAAGCATGTTTATTTACCAGCTACTATTACTTTCTTCAATTCCCAGCAGGACTCTTTTCTACCCACAGACTATAATGAGGAGAAAAATTGTTAAAAATACAACTATATCCCGTATAATCATAGATGAATTGCTTGCTTCTATGCTTGCTTTGGCTAACAAATTTTTAAGTTTTAGCCATTGATTTTTCTCAAGTTTTCTTTTTTTAGATTTGAGTAAAGCAAATGACGTTTTAATTCCCCTATCACAACCTCCAACCATAGAACAAAATTGTATCACCAAAGTCCACAGGAAGAAAAAAAAAAACACTTATTTATTTATTTATTTTTTTGAGTAGGGTGGTTTTGTGTGTTACCTCTCTCACCAGGAGTCCTTTTTCTTTTTTCTCTACCCTTTCCCCAGCATCTTTTTCTTTTCCTTCCAGTTTCCACACAATCCCAGAAAATCTTTTGTTCACTGTCAGGTCCACAAGAAGCCAAATTAAAAACTAACAACTTTTGAATTTCAACAGCTAGACAAAGTGAATGTTGACTAAGAAGCAGGAAAAAAAAAAAAGAAAGAAAGAAAAGTGGTGGTATGGGGGTGGTGAGGGGGGGGGAGCCCTAAGGAAAGAAAAGGCCAGCTGAGGGATTTGGAGGGCAGCAGCTCTGGAGGGGCCAGGCTGCCTCGTTTGATGTGGGAGGTCTGAGCACAACCTGCTGGGATGCTCCCTGGGACATCTCATTAACCGTGTCATCAAAGCCCCCTCAGGTCCAGCGAATCATAACATTATCTCTGACATTACCACACAGATACAAGGTTCCCGAGGCAGTCTATAAACATGCCTGTACTAACCAATTCATCGTGGCTTGACACCCCGGCAAGGGCTGGATGCCCTTTAGTGAGCTCCGTGAATTGCCCCAGTCATTCATCAAAGTTTCTTGGAGTGCATTTCACACAGCATTAAATTTAATTAAAGCAACATTGACTGCATTGTAATCCTCAGGAGGCTCTTTGTCAGACGGATCTGGAACACTTTCAGCTTAAAATATCTATTGTTTTCTTGGAGTTTTTCTCGGTTGTTGAGTTTGGGGTTTGAACTTTTTTTTTTTTTTTTAAGGTTGGATATCCGGATCAGACTGAAGAGATGGTGACTTCCCTTTCATTACTCTTTTCTTTTCTTGCTTGCTTCATGTTCTTTAGCTGCTGCTTCTTCCTCATCTTTTTCTAATTTCCCAAATAAAAAAAACCTAAGGATTTGTTATGGAAGTAGTTTCAAGATAATGGGTCACAATAAGTTAAGGAGCTTTGTGACCCCAATAATGCCATCTGCACACATTATTAAGAAAGCACACACAGAAACATTTCCTTACACAGACGTGCTCACATCTACACCTAAATGGGCGAGGAAGCCCAGCACAGACTTGGAAGGCTCCGTGTCAGCATTGCATGTCAGTCAGAAATTGCTTTTTGGAAGATGCTATTTTAGAATCTGAATGTTGTGCAGTTTGTGATTAACTGTATATAATTCTCCTAGACATTTGGTGTCCTTAGNTCACTGGCCCTCATATGTGGGATCCGAAGCGGGGCCCTCTGGCATCCCAAGCCAGTTCTTAACCATCGCACCACTCGGCCGGCCCCAATGGTTCCTTTTTGATGCTGCATAAAACACTAAGAACCTTTGCCTATAAAGCAAACTCTCTACACTCTCTTTTTTGTCTACCTGTCCAGCTCTTCTCTCACCAATCACCCCTGCTATGAATGCTTTCACAATAATATTGTAGTGTTATTCTACATATCATATCAGTCTACGACCACACAGACCCTTATCTCTGAGCCTCTGTGCTTACTGAGCCCTCTACCTGGAAAGCCTGTCTTTGTATGTCCTTACTCTTCTTTAAAATCCAACTCAAGCACCACCATCTCTGGGGAACTTTTGTACCAACCTAAAATAACCAAGAGATGACTACATTTTTGAAACCACATGATAAAATATCTATTTTCAGAAACTCCAAGTTCTCATCTTTCTATTCTTTTAAAGACAAGTTCTCATCTTTCTCTTTTTCTAGTTTTTTCCCCCCAGTGCTCTCAGTGTATGTATTTATGGTGTTCAGCTTTGAGGAAAATAAACATAACTCGGCAGGCTTTCATCATGTGTAACTTGGATTATGGGTCAGAGTAAACATAATCTAACCAATTCTAGTTTTTGAAGTGTGATATAAGTCTCTGCCTTCAGGAGTTTACAGTCAAAATTTGGAGCTAATTTATGAAATTTATCAGGCCTTTCCAGGGTGTATACATTTATTCTTATCACCAACCCACAAATTCAGGAAGATCGCTATGACTGCAGGCTGGGCTATTGGTCAGTCCCAGTCACTTGCCAAGTGACTTGCTCCCTTGTGGTAGGTGTTTTGTGATGGAATATATGCTATCTCCTTTAATTATCATGATTATCATATAAGAAGACTATATAATAATTATTACACATCAAAGATCTTATTCCTAAGAATAGAAACTTTTGGTATTAAAACAAAAAATAATGTGAAAGCTGTGCATACTGAGGGGCTAGAGTGGTTAAGAAAAAAGCAAGGCAGCCCAAACTAGTAGTAGAGAGGATAAACCTGTTACATTTACAGCGGCTGAATTAGCGCTGAGTTTGTAATGCTTGTTCTCCTGACGCTGTTTAGCTTTTCTAGGGCACAATGTCTGCGATAGAGTGCCTACTCCAGATAAAGGTGTGAGATGAATAAACATGATCGAACCAATTCTAGTTTGTGGGTTTTTTAAAATAAAAAAACCCCATGACAATTCACAATTTTTAATACTTTAATAAATAATTGCTATCCTGTTTATGTATTACCATTGATAAAAGTACTCCCTGAAGCTAGTTGTA
>NW_017731525.1:2725397-2741659 GCF_001890085.2 Hipposideros armiger | reverse complement strand
CTGCTCTATGCCTACCCTCACAAAAGTATGCAGAAGAATCCAAGAATTAAGTCCAAATGACATAATTATGTATGGTCATTTTGGACCAGTATAATCTGGTTAGATTGGTCTAATTGGAGAGATAACGTTTTCCTCTCAGGGACTATTCACATTAATTTTATTTGTTTGTTCTCACTGCTGTGTGATTATTTTACATTTCTTGATTTCTCCATGTGTTTAACTCTATGAAATTCAATGAATTAGCTTTAGTAGGCATTACTAGGTAAACTTACACACATCTAATTTATTTTGCCCAAAAAAGAAAAGTTATTTAAATTTGATGTTTCAGTTTCTTGGTCTGCAAAATGAGAATAATATCTATCTTACTAAGTTCCTAAAGATACCATAAAAAACATACAAAATAATGTACATATATGAAAAACTTTTGAATAGAATAAATATGCTTTACAATTGTAAAGTGAGTTTTAAAGTGAAATATCAATGAAAAACAGTGATGAAATTGTGATTTTTTTTCTAAATTAACACATTTATACCATGATGAATGATTTGAAATGCAAAGCATCATATACTGCCTTTTGAATTTGTATGATAGGAATAGGGAATATGTGGTAAAAAGAGGAGGGTGAGAAATTAGAAAGAACTGATATATGTTTTGCCCCACAAAGAAAAAAGTAGATTCAACATCATGTAATAGTGTAGTGAAAAAAATGAGATCAGAAATGAAAACATTGTTTCATATAAGCATATCAGATTCAACAGGATGCTAGGAGGAAATCTGCTTTGGAATTAAAAACCAATTTCTGATGACATGTTGCCTCACAGTGAATGTATCTAATTATTAAAGGAACAAATGTAAACCGTGTTGTGATGGAGGACACCAGGTTTGGGGTCAGGTAGGCTTGGCCTCAAACCCCATATCCATATTTTACTAGCTGTGTAATATTGGGCAACTTGCTTAAGTTCAGAGCCTTGGTTTCCCATCCATAGTATAAGGATAAGCTTATAAATTTGCTATAAAGAGTATAGAAATGAATGTATGCAAAGCCATTAGCAAAGAGATTGACCTGCTGTAAACACTGATTCTGGAGGGAAAAGTTAAAAGTCAAGGTGTATGGGGGCGGCCAGTTAGCTCAGGTAGTTGGAGCTCAGGCTCTTAACACCAAGGTTGCCGGTTCAATTCCCACATGAGCCAGTGAGCTGCGCCCTCCACAACTAGATTGAAGACAACAACTTGACTTGGAGCTGATGAATCCTGGAAAAAACACACCGTTCCTCAATAAAATTAAAAAAAAAAAAGTAACTTAGGTGTACGTATTGTATGATGGAGTCTAACTAGTTTCCAGAAAATTAACGATAGGCCAGCCTGAGAGCCATGGTCTATTCTGCCACTTCTGGGACTATAGAAGTGTGTTCCCTCAACTGCCCCAGCCCCTCTGTTCAGGATGGTAGCGTTAATTTCACAGGAGCTTTTGGTGGGCTTTCAAGAAATAGGAAAAAAATCACTGCCGTCTGGGTGCCAGCTTATAACATCAATACCAAATGGGATCAGGAGGGATGTACAAGGGCCATCGGAAGGAGATGGAAAGATGCCCAGGCGAGTGAGGCACTGGATTGAACACATACGAGTAAGTATCAAGATATGTAACAAAGTTGGGCCGGCTGAGTGGCGCGATGGTTAAGAACTGGCTTGGGATAACAGAGGGCCCCGGTTCAGATCCCACATATGAGGGCCAGTGACGCTGCCCTCTGCAGTTAAGATGGTAAGCAGCAGCTCGACCTGGAGCTGGGCTGCCATGAGTCACTGGCGACGGTGGAGGCTGCAGACCCTGCTGCAGTGGGTTGCCATGGGCTGCTGTGTGTAGCCGACAGCCAGCGTGAGCAGCCAGCAGCCACCATGAGTGGCCGTCCAGAGGCTGGTGACTGATCTGCTTCACCTGGGAACAATGATGGTGCCAGCTTGGGCCAGTGAAGCGACGTCCTCCACAACTAGACTTAAGAACAAACCAACAGCAACTTGTCTGTTCCCCTTCCCCCGATTCCCCAGTACTGTTCCCCTCCCCCAATTCCTCAATGAAATCTTTAAAAAAAAAAAGATATGCAACAAAGCATATCTATAAAGGGAAGATCACTTAGCCATGTAAATTTAGAAAAGGGCAAGTCAGGGAGGCAGATATTCTGAATGGCCATCCTGACATCCCCTGGGGGAGAACGCTTTGTCAAAAGAACATCATTTCAGCTTCTTTTGGCAAGGAAGGGCCTTTTTGGCAAGATGGATGCATAAGGCACTTCAACATTCAACTGTTGCGACTTCCATGTCTGATTCCATAGATCCTCAGATAATGTGTGGCTATGGGGGGAGAATGTGAAGATCATGTGGACTCTGAATATTTCTGGTTTTTGTAACCTAAAGCCAGGCATTTCTGGCATTTGTGTTAATCATTTCAGCTTCTTGCCCTTGAGAGTCAGGCACGCCCTTGGTATTTTTGATAGATCAGTTTTCTGTAAGACTGTGGGCTACATTCTACACTGTGATATGCCCACTGTATCAGTCAGGGCTCAACCAGAGAAACAGAACCAGAAAGGAGGAGATATGTATTAAAAGATTTGCTCCAAGAAATTGGTGGCACGATTATGGAGGCTGGCAAGGCAAGTCCAAAATCCATAGGGCAAGCTATCAGGAAAGACAGGCTAGAACACTCAGGCATCCAGAGAAGCCTCAACTCTGGTTTTAGGGTCTTTCAACTGCCTAGACCAGGCCCACCTAGATTATCTAGGATAATCTTCCTTTAAAGTCAACTGATTATGGACTTCAGTCACATCTATAAAATATCTTCACAACAACACCTAGATTAGTGTTTGAATGAATACCTTGGGACTGTAGCCTGGCCAAGTTCACATATACAACTGACTATCACACTCACCAAGTTAAGACTGAGAGTTAGATCCTCAGCTGATATATATCCCATGGTAAGATTGGGTACTATATCCTAGAATATGATATACCTATCAAAGTAAGAATAAGAGCTAGATCTTATCATCTAATATTTTTACCACATAATGGGAGTCACCCTGGGGACAGCTACAGACCAGATTTGATGTCTTTGTCCTGTAATATCCCCAAATCACCATGAAAGCTCTTTGTATTTCTATGGAGGTCCCTTTTTTAATATTGTAAATTATATAATTAATGCATCCAGAAAGCAACAGTGACTACCTTGTAAGAGCTTGGCTGTGTTTAGAATATCTCATTGGTCAGATTTCATCTGACTCTGTGAGTCTATGTCTTTGACATTTTAAGACCAATCCCTCTCATACCTGTGCTTTGATCTGCAATTGCCCTCACCTTCTTGGGACTCTCATGCTATCAATAACCTTTTCCCATTCTATTTATCTATTCTGGATGGTCCTATACACAAACATTTAAACTTTCTTCAGTCTTTCCCATGAAAAACAAAACAGAACTTCTCCATTCAACTTCCTTGCCACTTTCTCTGCTTTTCCAGCCCAACCTCTCAAAAGAGTTATTAGTGTGCCTTATTTCCATTTCTTGGCCTACTGTTTCTATTTACCCCGCTTCACTAACTCCATCATGATGGCTATCACCATTGACCATGATGTCACTAAATCCAGTATATATTTTAGATATTTTAGGATTCAGCTAAGAGCAGCATCTGACACCATTGACCATTCACCCCCTTTTATAACACCCCCTTCCATCTTCCAGGATTTTATAACACATTTTCTTTGTTTTATACACTCTCCTGGTTTTCTTCAGATATTTTTGGACACTCTTTCTCAGTCCCCTGTTCTTGCTCGTTATTCTTTACCCAGACTTGAATTATTGGATTTCCTCAAGTCTGTGCTGAGCCGTCTTCTGGTTCTTGACTCCAATTATAATCCATATGCTGATGATTGTCAAATTTATAACTTCTTATATCAGTTAGAAATTATTTTGCTGTAATTAATAAGAAAAACAGTAGCTCTTATCTACCTGTCTTTCTTATTAATTACAGTTACATACAGGTAAACGGGATCAAATATATAGTGATGGAAGGAGAAGATATTGTTGATCCTTAAACAAAATTACATGTGCCTGTTCAAATCACATGAAGTTTCTAGGTTTTTCTTTCATGGCTTGAATCACAGTTTATAATTATGTATTTATTTGTGTGACTATTTGATTAACACCAGGTTCTCCCACTAGAATGTAAGCCCCTAGAGGTGAGAGACCATGTTTATTTTTTTCATTACTGTATCTCGAGTGCCTGGCCTGGCAAGGAATTAATATATATTTGTAGAAATTCATATATATTTGTTGAATAAATATTGACACAGAATTGTGTTTGTACATTGGCAAATTTTAGTCAAACAAAAAACAAACTTATTGATTTCTTTCTATGTGTTCAGCATGTGATAACTACCAATGACAAGAGTACTAGTGAATTTGAAAAGACAGGGTTTGCTAATCCTTTGTAAGGGAAATCTCAAAGAAATGCATTTTGAAAGTCTCTGATACTTGTTCCATGTTGCCATCTAATTCTGCTGGTCATACCAACTGGAAAATTGGGTATATTTAGCTCAAGGCCAGTACAGTCACAGTAACTTTTTCTGCCAAAAATTGGAGAGATAGATTATACAACTCCTCTAAACCTCTCATAACCCTTGCTTTGGTTTATCTCTAAGAAACCCCTTATGCCCAATTCTCAGATCTTATAAATTCTCAATCTGCCCATACACTTCCATCCTCCCCAGAGGTAGAAATGACCCCTTAGTTCTTTTACCAAACCAATTTCATCACAACATAATAACTGCAGACCTGGCTTTAAGGAGACACTAGCAAATAAAACTGAAATAAACTCTGTTCCTTTCTACTTGAGATTCATGCCTGAATGTCAAAAGAAGGGTTGAACCTCAGATGAATAAATGAGCCTAATCTAGACTGCTGTACCCTCCATTCCAACCATGGTTTATTTTTTGAGATGAATTCACCTTATCTTCCCAGAGTACACTGAGTGTGATCTGCTAGCCAAAATAGCACTAAATAATAGAAAGACCACTGAAGAAAAGGAATGAGTGAATGATCCATTTTAAATGAATATATTTGCAGTAATGTGTATGCTGATATTTCCAGACTTGGCATCTCCATTTTCTTTTTATAGCTGGCTCTTTTCTTTAGCCAGACCGGTTCCATCTTTATGAATGGCAATGAAGCTTATAAGAGGTTTTCCAGGGAAGTGTTGAGGAGTAGGAGACAGATTTGATAGTGATATAAAGAATGGCCACACAAATTCATAGCATTGGGGCTGAGCTAGTTCCCAGTCATTCAGTGCCACTGAAATCTTCATGTGCCCCTCTGGGTCCACTATCACCCTGCTCTACTCTCCAGAGGCTGAGCTGGATGGGTCACGTACCAGACTCCTGAACCCTCTGACTTTCTTTAGATTCAGCCAATGAGAGAAGCCTGGATAGGAGATTGGAAAGAGTCGGGAAAGTGAGGTCCAGGTATTTACGCCTCGGGCAACTTCCTCTGATGTCTCAGGGGCTGGCAACATCTAGTTAGAAGGACCCTCCTCCTTGTACGGTCACTCTCTCTACAGGCCTCTCTCTTGGGTCTGGTAACTTATCCCTCTTCTTATTTCTTGGGCCCTGGGTAGTGGGAGCACTCTTTTGCTGCTGGTCTGTGAGTATCTCAGGAACACAGACTAAACTGCCTCCCTGCCATTCACACTCTTCCACACAGCCATCTAAATCGGCTTGTTCTTTGGAATTAAGTCCAGAAGCACATTTTCCTCACCTCTTCCTCAACATTCAAGGAGGCGGCATTCCCATCAAGGCGTCAAGGTCAATCCAGAAAGTATCACGTGTTCTGCTTCATGAGAATGAAACATGCAGATGATGGCAGGTGGGTGCTGCTCGCAGTGCTGCCAGACTTTCGATCTGTGCTAGTTTTGTGATTTGCATAAGAAGGTGTCATCCTTACTCTCCCTCTCCCTGGCATTCCCAAATGCTACTTGCAGGATGAATAGGCTGAGGGTAGTTAAATGATAAATACAGATCCCTGAGTCCCGGGATTCAGGCTGTAATCTGGCAGGTATTTCATGAGGCTCTGAAATCAGTGCTTTTCAGTGCTTTTATAGGTTCCCCTAAATCTAGTCAAGTTTGGGAGCCACTGTTCTATATCCCACTTCTTCAACCTCTTCTATTTCTTCTTTTGTTTCTTAAAGAGATTTAGATAGAGCTTCTACTATCAAATTTGTAGATTTCCATCTCATATTTATTATTATATACAGTTATTCCCCTGTCACCTTCATCAGATCAACTTCTTTTGAGGAAAGTAAATCTTTTCAATAACAGGATATGTCAGTATTCCAAAACCTCCATGCCATGAAAATGCCTATAAGGTATTTTTAAATACAATTTAAATGAAAACATTAAGTTCACTTCTAAGTATTTGTATGAAATATATCCTTGTCCACACAGTAGATATATATCTGAGAACACGAGGACTGTCATCAAGCTTGTTCCTTAATATTTGTCTCTATACTCTTGTCAAATTGTTCTTCCTGTTATGTACTTTGTCCTCCAATTGTCTGCATTTTCAATTTTGTCTGATCTTTATTCTCAAGTTCAGTTTAAGCTCTTGATCAGGTCAACAACTTTTTTTCCCTCCAACCTATTTTTTTAATTTCAGAGAAAACTATCCACCAACCAATTTCAGTATTTCTACATCTCCTATTCTCTTCCAAAGCAATTGTCTGCTAAAAGAAACATTACTGTTTCCTAAGCTCTTTAGAGTTTCTTAGTAGGTCTTTTCAAACAGCATCTTTCATTTCCACATGATTCATCAACATTACATAACAATTTGATGATTCTCATCAGGCTCTCCATTAAGCCTCTGAGAGCTGTTTCCACTAGATGGCACATACAACCAGGCCACTCTGTTCTCTAATCCCTGAGTCTTGCCTGCAGCTGCTTGACTACCCCTATAACTGCTTCCCTCCACCAAGCTCCTGTCAGGGGGACACAGGGTGCTGCTTGAGAACTCTGCCTTCAAGTCTGGTGCCCTCTCAGTGTTTGGTCCCTGCTACCCTCTAATCTATTCAGTTGTGAACAATTACTCTTATTGTCTCCCGAAATTTCATCTCATTTCTTTTTTCTATAATAATGGAACCTCTGATTTTTAGCTAATCACATGGCTACCCAAAATAAAGACTACATTTGCTCCTGGGTGTAGCCATGTGAGTTAATTCTAGTGGTTTGTGCCACTTTGGAGATGGAACATGTCTTTTTTCATTTCCTCCTTATTCCTTGTGGGACTTTGCTGAAAGTGGCAGCTGCTTGGATTGTCGATTTGATGCCGTGAGGAGAGGGCAACATCCTGGGGAAACATAGTGGTTGTTTTCAAGGAACCTGCACCTGTAAGCATTTCGGAAGAGAACCACCATGCTAGCCTGGACCGCTTATTCTCAGGTATTATTTACATGTGAGAAAAACCACACCATGTTACTTAAGAGATAGTTATTTGGAGATTTCTGTCACTCCCAACTGAACTTAATCCAAACTGATTCAGAACATGGTATCTGGGAGTGGTGTGTTAAAACTAATTACATCTAGAATGAGTCATTGGCTTAGTGTATTTAATATGGTAGTCGACAGTTTAATCGAAGGTTGCGAAACATTTGGTTAAGTCATTTTCAGTAGCAAACCATGTGCTGATTGGGGTTATAGAGGAAATTCAGGATGTTGGTGTCTTAGCCACTTCATGCTACTTTCAGCGAAGTCCCAAAAGAGACACATAAACTGAGGCCAGAACTAGCTCATCTCAAATAAAGGTAGAAGAAACATTCTCAGCTTATGGCCAGCGAACTACCAAGTGCCCAGTAATAGGTAGTCTTGCAGGGATGAAAAGCCTAACTGCATTTTTGTCCTAAATGGATTGGTAAAAATGAAGAACTGCCTAACCACAGGTAGGACTCTGCCTTAACATGATTTTTAAGCACCTTTTAATAATGTTCTCTGTAAGATAATGGGAGCCAGCTCAGAGGCACGTAGCCAATCAGTGAGGTTGTCTTCAGATGGCTGCAAGGTAGCTACTCTTTAGGTAAAAGAGAAAGGAGTCCTCATAGTGGAAATAGTTAAGAGCTTTTATACTTAGAAACTCCATCAAGACTACATCTTTGGGTAGGATTACCACACATGGAATAGTCTGGGCACAAACAGATCAGAAACCTACCGTAACCTTTGAGGGCATTGCATAGCTAAGGAAACTACAGACATAATCTGCAAAAGGCTGCTCAACCCTTAAAATAATCCCTGAGTTCCAAAGCCTGTGCCAGAGGGAAGCAGGATATAAAAACTGTGACCCCCCTCCTTGGCAAAAACAAAAAAGTCACCAGTGCCCCCCTCAGATGGAGTCATGGAGGAAAATGGCAGAGAAGAAAGTGCAGAGCCAGGGCCACAGAGGATACAGGTCAAAGGAGAGCTTCCCAGGAACCAGAAGGCAAGGCAACCAGGTGGACTAACCAAACTATTTTCCGTTCTCGCCCAGAGGGACTTCATTGTCACTATGGGCTAGTGACTGTTGTGTTTTCCCATGCTCTCTTTCACTAAATGGTTTTTTTTTTTGGTTTTTTATTTTTTTACTCCAGTGATTTTGTTTCTATTTCACAGTTGTGTATTGGGTGGGTAGGTGGAGGGCATAAATTACTAAGATCGGTATGATTCTATTAAGCCCTTAATTTTTTGTTTTAGCTTTTGATATCTTTTCAAATAAGAAATTTACAATGCCAAACATGACTGCTGTTCTATCATAAAGCACCAGTACAAGCTCTGGGTTCTTTTGTTGTTGTTGTTCCTTTTATAGAAGGCAAGCTAATTACATATGATAGAGTAACCTTACTACTGTAAATGCCAAACAAAAAAAGAAGAAAAGTGAAAAAGGGTCATAAAGTTAAAAGCTGTGCACTACATTATACTTTAGATGACCGCCTGCTGGTTTTGAAGGAAAACAGCTAACTTTATTCTATTCTCCCTTGGTATTAGCTTCAATTTCCTCTTCAAGCTTCTCAAACATACAATAAGCTTTTGATTATCAAGATTTCAAGTGTTCTACTAGACAGCCAATGTGTATTTATGAATGGAATTACTAAAGAAGCAACTTGACTCCATCTAGGGAACAGTTTCAGTGAGCCCTAAGCGATTCTCTGTGACCATAGAGGAAACTGAAAAGAGCCCTTGGCGTTATTTTCACAATTGTTTTGGTGCCTCCGGGGAAATGCACAAAAGTGTTGCTGAGAAGCATATATTTTACATTTCTTGTTTATTTATACCCCACCTTATTCCAGAAAGGACTTACAATGGCTTATGAAGATGCATATGGTAATATAAATTCACAAGAATTGAGAAAGTTGAGGCAAAATAAGAAGTGTAAGAAAGTAAGATGTTACCAGTAATAAGCTTAGTATATAAAATATATGTCATGAAATTATATATATTTGCTAAAAGCCAGTCACCATTTTGTCTGTTTAAAGAAGATAGCGTTAGTTACTCTTTTTAATAGTGTTTTTAAGATAAAAATCGACCAGTAGCTCCAAAGAAGCATGAGTATTTCAGAGTATTTCATGTTTTCCTATGTGTCCTCATAGAGTGGATAATGTCCTTAATTTGCTTTATAGCAAATATGCTTTCCATAAGATTATCTCTTATAACACCCCCATTATAAACCGATGAAATCATTCCAAGGCACATTCAAGTTAATTCTTTGGTGGGCAGGGGTAGTGAGGATGCATTTAATTGACATTATCCAAGGATAGATTCTGACATATCTAGAAGAATGGAAGAACTGCATATTCTTGTGGCAATCATTTTCTTTCTTTAGGTTAATTGAATACCTAACATATATAAAGCACAACGCTGAGCTCAGAGGATAGAGTCCTTAAAGTATGGCTTTAGTATCTGTCTTTATTTGGGGAGGAAGATGACAGATGTTAATCAAATAATCTCAGAAATGGAAATATAATGATAAACTATGATAAGTAGGCTACCAGAAATATCTAGAAAGTCAGTGACAAACTGAGACAAGGCGAGTACAATTTATCCAACCATGGGTGAAGGTTGTGGTATCGAGGGGAAAAGAGGATAGTGGGAGGGAAGGTAAGGGAGGGGGCTAAAGGGGAGAGGAAAGGAAGGGAGGGAAGGGGGAGGGAAGGGAGGGGAGGAGAAGGGTAAAACAGGAGTCTGCAGAGCAAACAGCATATGTGAAGGCTCTGAGGTGGAAACATTTGGATACACTTGAGGACATAGAGAATAGACCAGCATGGCTACACTCTAGAGGGCAGGAGGAGGGTGTTGTGAGACAAGACTGGAGAGATAGACAGAAGCCAGACTAGACTGTACCTTGTAGGGCAGGGTGATCATTGTAGATTTGAACCTAAGAATAGTGGGAAGTTATTGAAGTCTTTGAAACAGGGGGTGGCCCAAGCAGATTTGTGTTTTCAAATCACTGAGGGTGAGATGTGGAGCCTAGAAAGGTTAGGATAGCAGTAAATGTGGAGAGAAGAATTAGAAGGCTCTTATGGTGCAAAAGAAGGGTTGAACCTCAGGTTGAATCTTGTGGTGGCTAAGATTACAGTGTTGTGATGGAAATGAAGAGCAGAATGGATTTAAGAAATGTCTTGGAGCTCAAACCAACAGGACCAGTATTTTTGCCTTCAAGAGACTTAAATAGCTATTGATTGGCAGTGATTTTGAGAATACATTTCCTAACAAGTCCTTAGAGTGCAGTTATTTTGTGTGGCAAGTTAAGTATAGAACTGTATGCTTTAAAAGCCAGCTATCCTCGGGGTAGAATGAATAAAAGCTAAGCAGCATTGGATAGAAGCCATCTCATCTCCCTTTGAAGATGAGCAGACAGGACCTAAGGCAGGGCCAAGATTCTCTTCAGGAAGTAATTCTTTAAATCCACCTGAATGCACAGAACCAATAAAAAGACATTGATGTCCCCTGCCATTGAGTGTGGGCGGTGAGAATTTTAATTGGACAATTTACATAACAGAGTTTTCTACCTTGACCATTAAGAATCTTAGTAAAGCACTCATGTCACATGCAATTTTTGTTGCACTTTTGTGTAACTTCTTGTGCATTCATCAAAATGAGCAACAGTTTTTCTCACTTTTCTAAATGGACTTGCTGCAACAGATGATCAGATTGAAGCTGAAGTGAGTTTGCCAACGACAATGACTGGTTTTGGAAGAGTTGAACTTTAGCCCTTCTTTCTAGCAATAACTAGAGAACAAAGGCAGTTGTCGATGAAGACCACACCTAGTTTGTGATGCTAAAATTATGTCATCACAATTTACAATTTTTCATCACATGAAAACTGCTTATCTCTATAGCCTCCAGTAGTCTCTGGTCTCTAGGGTGTCCATTTAAACCTTCCAGTTGTGGTTTAAAAAGGGGATGGGAGAGCCTCGTCCCATTTTAGCCCACTGAGAAGGCTCCTATTCTCAGTGCATCACAGGGCAGGGTATTTATGAGAATCGATCATCAGGAGTCTTCATGGAGCCTGTAGAGATTAGAGCATAGCTGGTTCCCACTCACAGAAACAAAGATTGTAGCATAGACATACCTGTATCTCCACCTGTGCCACACTTGAGAGTAAAAGCTAACACTTGTGTAGCATTTATGTGTAAGGCACTATCCTAAGAGCTTTATCTAGCTTCAAAACCAACTTAATTGACCAAAGAGAAAAGCAAGGCACACAGCTAGGATGTGTCCACGGTCACAGAGCTGGGTGTGGTTGAGCCAGGATTGAACTAGGCACTGTTTTCAGGTGCCTGTGCTCTTGAACGCTCTGCTTAGCTGCCTGGGCTGGCATGCTCAAGAAATAGTCATCAATTTAGATGTAAATGTGTAATAGCATTTCCTATTTGGTTTTTTTCCCCCACTCTTACTATTATTTCCTGGGAAAAATCAATGTTCACCTTGTTTTGGCAAAAGGAAATGTAGTGATGCTCTGCAGGTTTTGTGGCTTTGAGCACACATGAAGCTTTCACACCACAACTCCCTCACATTCAAGCCAAAAATCCAAGGACGATAAGATGGGGCCTGGGGCATGACACATTCTTTGTTGTGACTTCTCTTTTGTCATTAACTTCGCCGAAATTTAATGATAACACCTTGGCAGGGAGCTCAATTTATTTCAAAACTTATTTTATGCAAACACCAAAGAAAACCACTCAGACACTGTCATAAGGAACTATTTCTCTTATTCGTGTATTAAACAACTGTAGATCTTATACTAGACTATAAAGAAAGAAAGGCAGAATCCTGTGCTTGATGGGTTTGCATTTAGAGGTACACTCAGTGTGCCTCCTGTAGGTTGCCCCAGAAGTGTCTCCTTGTGCTTAGAAGCCAGCTGGTGGGTATCCTTGACTGAACATCCTATTTCTCATGGTAAATGGAGACTATCAGGCAGGAGCCACCTCAGTTTCCTTTCTCCAGTGCATAAATCTAGGTACTTTCTGCTTTTCCAGTCTCAGGTGGGCCTCCACAAGGTGGGCTGAGAAAGGGGAACCTGCTGGTACAGGAATAAACAGATCAATGCCCCCGGAAGAAAATCCACAAGCATTCCTTAGAGTATAAAAGAATAGTATACTGTAAACATGATATTTAAAATTAGTAGAAGAAATAGATATATTAAAATAAACATTGCTAGGTCTATTGGCTAACAACTTTTCATATATGAGTAAATAAATAAAATGTACATATATACATACATACAGCTAAATCACCATTGTACTAATCCAGGTTCTTGGTTGCTAATAAATGAAAATGTATAACTTAAGCTGAAGAGAAATTTCCTGGAAGGATTTTAGGTCGATCACACAATTAATGAGAACCCCATGAAGCCGTCTTGGGAAATAGAGTGGCCTATTATGGTTAAACAAGTTGTACATTGTCCAAAGGCATTTGGCTGAGGGGATAATTAAGGGCGGAAATCCAGCCCACTTTCTGCTCACCAAACCAAAAATCCTGGTGTGTCCACATCATCTCACAGCCAAAGCATCGTTTTAGATGTTTTGTGTCTTCACACAAATGCTCCATCTACTTATCCGGCTATGTATCCAAGGGCCTGGGTCCACCTGGAGTGACGCCTTTCTCTAATTTTACAAGGGCACTATCTAGGTTAGTCATAGCCTGGCCAAAGAACTCACCTGGTTGGCCTGTAGCCTCTGACCCTAAATACTGAATGCCACAGCTGACACCCCTGGACCCAACATAGAGCCACAACCACTGAGGTGAATTGAAAACTGTCCCTCTTTTTACCTCAATAACTCGGAAATCCTGAATGGGAGAAGCCCACTGGCCAAGCTCAAGCCACGTATCAACAACCTAATTGTCTGGAATATGGGAAAGCGATGTCTGGCTTTTTTACTTCCCAGAACACACAGTAGCATATTCCATGCTATAGAAAGCCAAAATTTAATACCAGTTAGTTAAATGTTATACTTTAAAAAAATTAAATATTTATCATATCTTAAGATGATGAAGGACTTTGGGAACATAAAACAGAAGAAGAAACTGCAAAGTCAAAAACTGATACATACAACACAGTATTAAAAACTTTATGTAAAAAACCCCGCCAAATTACAAGGTGAGAAAATGATGGGGGTGGGGATAACATAGAAGATAAATAAATAATAAGCTTATCATATAAAAATTTCTCAAGAATCAATATGACAAACACCCTGCTAAGGAAATGGAAAAAGGGGATAAGTGGAGAGATAAGGAATGCAAGACATGTTTGGCCTTTTTAGGTGTTTGTCCCATCTCAACGATGAGTACTTGCTGGGCAGCAGAATCAGGCCTGTGAGCGGCTGTCTGTGAGCCCAGCCTGCCATGCAAGATGAAAGTGCTACTGAAAAAATTGGAGAATTTGGAAGCGTCAAGTCCAAGAGAAATGACACTAAGAAAGACTGAGATACAAAGTGAAAAATTAGCAAAGGGGAACAGTCAAAACCAAGTTATAAGGTTCAAGAGGCTCTCTCCGCATTATCTCACTTAGTCCTCAAATAACTACAAAGTCGATTTTGTTATAATTACTAGTTCACAGCAGAGGAAGGAAAACCTTAGAAAACGGAAGGGGCCCAAGGTACCTCATACATGCGGAAGAGCCAGAATTTGAACCTCCTGATGTTCGTAGTGTATCGCTGTTTTAGTTGCCCAAAATATTTATGATGTTTAGACTGCCATAGAACAAATAGAACTGTGACTTACGATGCACAACCATCATAGCTGATTTCATGTACTATCACGTCTCAGACAATTACACTGAACTTCCTGCTGCAACTTTGGAGAATGACATTGTCACTTGGGTGTGGCCCTACGCACCCTGGGGGTGGGGGTGGGGGTGCTATGATTTACTGTGCCTCGTTATGTCCCCTGCTTCTGTACTGCCAGCCTTACACTTGGCTCAACCTTTTTTCCTAAGGAACAAGGATACGGACAAAAAGCCTCTTCCTCTGTCAGAAGTGCCTCCCTAGAGACGCTAAGCGAGGGGGTTCTTCGAGCCTCCTCCTGCTTCCAGCCTTTCCCTTCGGGCCACCCGCCCCTCTTCCTCACTCTTTGCAGCTGCAGAATCACCACTACATCCCTGCTCATTGTAAGTGACCAGACTAGGCAAATAGGAAGACGGATGGTTAGTCAGGGAAATTTGGGCCACCGTGATGGGAAAGGTGCAGAGGAAAACATTATGGCCTAAGTCCCTTTGAAACATGCTGACAGTTGACAGATGAGCATCCATAAAATGACAAAGGCCTCCCTGTGTAAAGCCCTTTGCCACCAGCGTTTCTCCCTGGGAAACTAACTGCCTTCAACTGTCAGTGGAAATATTATTATTTTTTTTTCTGGTAATTATTCTCGTCCCTGTGTCTCTAACCACAGAATAGCATCACTTTGCATATATGGGTTTTCTCTGTCCTGGTGACTGCCACCACCCCTGCCCGCCAATCCTGTCAATAAGAAGTGGTGAGTCATCCTGTTGATGAAATGATTATAACCAAGATAGTAAACTGAAATGCTAACTGTGTGATCTATTTATGGCTACCAGGGACACATATTGAGAGAATCGTAAGATTTTTTTAAAAGGAGCGTTCCCTAAGGATCCATGAACCAGATCAGCACATATTTACAAAGCTTTGAGTCTGCAGCAAACAATGGGCACTAAAAATGGTGCTGTGTGCATTCTTGAAGAAGCCCTGCTGATGGGACTGTGCAGTGTCCTATTCTGTTTATTTTGTCTGTCTCCCTGCCTTCTGCAATACAGAATATTAAAAGGGGAGGCGAGGAAAGAAGACGGAGGGAACCTGAGGGGGTCGGATGTTGTGACAAACGGGCAGCTCTGAAATGGAGGGAGGGATCTTCTTTCCGGCAGGATTCCTTTAACTTGGGAATTCTCCCAGGGATCCGCAGGAGGCATTTTCCCCTCTCAGATGACAACTTTGGTTTCAGGGCCTCTCTTGATCTTTTTTTTTTTTTCTTCTTCTCTTTAGAGCAGTGCTGTCCAATAAGATTTTCTGCAATGATAAAAATGTTCCATATATGTGCTGTCCAGTAGGCGATCTCAGGTGGTTTTTGAGCACTTGAAGAATGGCCAGTGTGACTGAGGAACTGGATTTCAGGATTTGATTTTAATTCATTTCCATTTAGATTTAAGTAAGCATGTATGACTAGTGGCATTGGACAGTGCAGCTCTAGAGCTGCCATCATGCCCACCTCAGTGACATATATAAAGTATTCGACTACTGTGGGTGTAAACTTCAGATGAGAAACTAAAAAATAGACACACACCTCAAATACAGAATCTTACAAGATTCAGGCCATTTAACACAGGATTAAGCAGTGATGGAGCCCTTCCAGGAATTCCATGTAGTCACTCCCTCTTCCTGTCACAAGCCTTTCCTTTAGAGCCTAACCTTGGGGCTGTACTCTATGTCTTTGTCTTTACAAAAGAGTGGATTTTTTTGCTTTTTTGGATTTCAAGCTCATTTCCATAAGCTTCAAATGAGAATTTCCTCTCTGTCAGCCACCTGATGCACTATCTTGGCCAGTATCTCCCAGGCTCTGAGCTCAGGAAATGCCTCACCAGCTTTTCCCAGTTTCTCAGTTCAGCCTCCATCGTGTTTGATGACACCTGCTGGGTTCCAGTCCCCTCAGCTCTGCTCTTCCTGTGTTTTTTCTCCTTCCTATCCTTGTTCTTCTGG
>NW_017731525.1:2717666-2721087 GCF_001890085.2 Hipposideros armiger | reverse complement strand
GTATAAATAAAGTTGGAGGCCACAGCGGTGCATGGCACAAATAAATATTCTGATGAGTATTTCTCCAGTGGTCTTGGCAGCACAGGTGTAGAGTGGCAAGAGCACTGGATTCAAAGACAGAGCCATGGGTTCTATTTCATGCCTTGATGCAAATTTTCTAAACACAGATGAGTGCATTAAATTCCCTAGGCATAAGCTTCTGCATCAGCAAAATGAGAGTTGGATCACATGATCTGAAAGATCACTATTAGAAAATTCTCTCCTTTCCTGACAAGGCCTAGATTATGTTAGTTTCCCTGCCATTGTTCTGTGTACTGCTTTGTGCCCTGAGGCCAGATGCTTATGAGAACAGTGTCTGCGTTCCTGACAACCACAGTTCACCTGACCCAGCTACACTCAGGAAATGCTTATTCCCAGACCCACCAACACCAACTTCACCGCTTTGGCATCCCCAACAATGTCCTCATGGAGGTGGGAGCCAGCTTCCTCAAAGGCTTTCATTCTGTGCCTTGCTTCTTCCGTTCCTTGGACTTCTCCTTCTCAATTAATTTATTTTTCATTTAATACTTTTCAAATTTTTATTTTTATTTATTTATTTTTAAATTTTTTTTAGCTGAGCCATCCTTCCACCTGTGGGCAGCTCAGCTTCAGCCATGAATCGAACTGGCAACCCTGTTGCTCAGAGCTTGCACTCTTGAGCGAGCTCTTAACCAACTGAGCCACTCGGCTGCCCCCCCCCAATACTTTTCAATTTGTTTATTGTGTATTATGTGGAAAACACTGTTCTGGAAACCAGGAACACAAAGTTTTTCATGGCAGACAATGCTTTTGGGAAGATAGGCATAGAACGCATAATCACAAGTGTTTGTCAAAATAGTCTCTAAGATTCTGTAAGTAGGCATAGCAAGTTTCTCCCAGGCTAGTTTTAACACCACTATCCAATTGTGGAATCATAAGCCTCTTCTCAGGGGAAATTAATTAGTGTTTCAAGATTGCATGCAGACATGTCAACTCTGTCCAACCTCCCAAAAGTTTTTGCCAATCTGGGAACTATTTTTGTCACCATTGTTCAAGAGTCTTAACATTACAGAATTCTGAAGACAGATCTGTGCCAAAGATGTCTTTTCCATACCAAGGTCCTTCCCTACCAGGGTTCGTGAGGTAGGAATGTCATAGAGTGGTGAGAACACTGGTTACTGGATTCAAATCATAGTTCCAACATTCTCTGGCTGTACAATTTTAGGTAAGTCAACCAACCACTCTAAGCCTCACTTATCTATCTGTATAAGAGGGGGTCTCATAAGGTTAATGTAAGGATTATTTGAGTTAACTGTGCTTCATAACAGGCCCTCAAAAATGTTAGTTCTTGTTATTCCCCTATTCCTTGAAACCCTGTTTTACTATGTATGCATATTGATGAGGATTGAAAGAAAATGAAAACAATTTAAGTCATGGATCATAGTGATTTAGTTATGGTTAATGGTGCTCAGTCATTAATGATGCCTTAGTCTCTGCTGCTATACTTTGTTCATCAAATTTATATTATGTATTAAAAATTTTCCCTTTACTTAGGTATCACCTTTTTATGGTAGACAAGCAGGTAAATAAAAAGAATAAAAAATTATCATCCATAACTTCACAATTTAGTTATCTACTGCCAAAATGAATTTTTTAAATGCTGGGTTAAAATGGTGGTAACTTATCAGGAAACATCAATCACATATTTAGTAAATAGAAGACAGATCCTGATGAAGGGCTGNAGTGGATGCCTGCCTTCCATAGAAATTGCCTGCCTGGACAACAGAGAGCTTCCTCAGCTGCCGTTATCTGTACTGTATATAAAACTCTGTCCACATTACTGACTGGGCCAGAGGTGGGAACTTAACCCATGTTGGACAAATGACATTCTTCCTCCTAGAAATTTGATTTGTGATTGAAAGGCAGGCAGGCAGTTTGAGCTCATTACATTGGCAGAAATGTAAATCTGAGAGCTTTACAGGGAAAATCTTCTACCTTCCTGGTGGATTGAGAATAAAAAAAAAATAGGTCTGTAAGAATACAGAGAGAAAGAGAGAGGCATTAAGTCCACGAAGAGAAGCAGCAATGAAGTATAAAGATGAGTTTGAATGGCCTTTCCTGGCATCTGGTTCCTTTTATATTCTTTGAAACTGTATATTTATATGAATCTTTGTTTCTGTTACCTACAATCAGAGAATTCAAAGTAATACAAGTGCACTGTTGAGAAAGTAAAAATTCTGAGCATAAGCTAAACTCCATGCCATTCTATGGTCATAGGTTATAACCGTTTGGTCTGCTCAGCTATTGTGTAAAACCGTGCTTGTCATCACAAAGGTGAGCAGTGTTGGATGATAAATGCAAATTCATCATTACCTCTAGCATCACAAAATACTGAATATATCCCATTGGTTTAAGCCTTATAACTAGCAGGGAGAACGCAAGTTGCAGGTGGCCATGGCCAAGACACTGTGCAGATTGCTTACTTTTATAATTTCATAACCTAGAGAGCCCTGAGGGGCACCCGCATGATATCCATTGGCAGATTTCCCCTTGTCAGGCTCTATGGCTCTCACATAATAAACAGCTACATAAATTCTAATCAAGTCATCTCCAGCTAATGTTTATTAGGGATGTAGGTAGGTACATAGTTCTTGCAGCATCTGCCTCCATTTCTCACCAAATCTGTAGGCAGCCGCTCAGCCAACACGCACCACCATTGCACATGGGATTTTGTGTTGTAGTATGTGTGGACTGAGGGGAGGAAGGAATGAGTCCCCGAGGCCTGGAAAGGGGGAGAATTCTTGTGATGATAGAATTCTAGTTCTAGTTTATTCAGTATGACCATGTCTTTAATGTCTCTAGCTTGAAGTGACAGCTATCTCTTAGTTATTTTCATGTTTAAGCTAAAAAACATTATCTTCTCTAATACATATTTTCACATAGTCTACTAAAACCAAGGTCTCCATTTCTTTGTCTAATTTAGGCTATACAAATGTATATTGGGATGATTTTCCAGTGTTACTACTCATGAAAAGAACTTTTATGTCCTCTTTGGGGGTCTAATTTAAGTCATGCTGCAAAGCCCAAATCACCTTATGTGAGGGACATTCACTCATGCTTTAGAGAAAGGAGAAGACACAGGTCTAGCCATCTTTGAAAGGAGAACTGACACTCAGACACCATAGGGAATGGTGGATAATATGAACAGGGTTGCAGAGCAGCAGTCACAGAAACTGAGTCTGGTCATGCTTTAACCACCCACAAGTCCCTCTAACCATACCTTAAGCATTTCTCTTAACTAACCATGAGAGGCATCTTAAAGCATGATATCAATGTTAGACTTTCTTAGCAGCAAGTTGGGATATACATATACTCATATACATTTATATATATATATATATAT
>NW_017731525.1:2710002-2712196 GCF_001890085.2 Hipposideros armiger | reverse complement strand
TTATATTACTAAAGAAAACACTTAATATTATATATTAGTCTGATAAACTGCAGTTAGGCACCTTCACTGAATTAAAGAGCAGTTTGGTAGATATTTGCCTCCTACCTTTAATTCTAAAGTCACCACCAGAGTGATGCCTATTAAAACAAAGAAAGAATCTGCTCCAAAGCCAGTACCAGTCTCCTTCCTAGGAGGCAAAAATTGTTTGCAACTCTCTAAATTGAAGATTTTCCTAGTTTGAAATTATCAGTCCTCCTGGGGACCGTTACCCTGTTACATGTGTAACATTACTTAGTGATTAAAGATTCAATTTTAAAATCAGACCTATCTGAATCTGAATACCCTCTCTACCACCTACAGTATACATGAGTGTGAGGAAATCTCAGCCTCAGTTTCCTTGTGAATAAAATGGAGATAATAATTCCTACTCTACTAGGTTGTTGTAAGGATTACATTAAACAATGCCCTATAAGTGGTAGCTATTATTAATGGTAGTGGTTTTAGAATCAATTCAACTTTTCCTTTCATTCAAACTAATTCTATGTACTTTATCAGGAAGTGAAAGCCCTTTCCAACTAAGTGGATCATCTATTCTAATCATTTAACTGCATTAAAAAAAGAAAACTGATAGTGAAGTCAGTTTTCAGACACATCCCATCATTTTTGAAGACAGTGTGTTCACAACGGGATTTTGGAATACATACAATAAGAAGCAACAGAAGGAAAGAGAGTGAAAAGGGTAAGAAGAAATAAATAGATGCCAAAGGCAGCGAAGTATGCACAGTGAAGTCCTAATTATAAAGGCAGGAGGGTCTCACACTAATTCCTAACTTAGAAACTCTTAAAGACCTCACAGTGTGTGGAAATCTCAGTTCCACAGTCTAGGAGATTTGGGACTCAGATAACATCCATTATACAGTTGACCCTAAAGATATGCATNTTCATTATGAATTTGTACCAACTGGACAAACAATTAACCAAGTTTACTATTTGGAAGTGCTGGAAAGGCTGCGCAAAAAAGTTAGACAACCTGAGTTCTTTGCCAACAATTCATGGCTCTTGCGTCATGACAATGAACCAGCTCACACAACACTGTCTGTGAGGGAGTTTTTAGCCAGTAAACAAAGAACCCTCCCTACTTGCCTCATCTGGCTCCCAATGACTTCCTTCTTTATCCAAAGATAAAGGGAATATTGAAAGGAAGACATTTTGATGACATTCAGGACATCAAGGGTAATGCGATGACAGCTCTGATGGCCATTCCAGAAAAAGAGTTCCAACATTGCTTAAAGGGTGAACTTAGGCATTTGGCATCAGTGCATCACTTCCCAAAGGAAGTGCTTCGAAGGTGATCATAGTGATATTCAGCAATGAGGTATGTAGCACTTTTTCTAGAATGAGTTCATGAACTTAACTGTCTGACCACGTGTGTGTGTGTGTGTGTGTGTGTGTGTGTGTGTGTGTGTAATATGTGTGTATGTTTTCTTCAAATCCTTCCAGTGGTTTCTTTTGATTTCACATTTAACTTTTGACCTCACATCTCTTTTCATAAAATACATCTCCAGTCATTTTATCTGTACAAAATGAAAATATTTTACAACAAATTCAAGATAAAAGAAAAAGAAATTTGCAGCTAAAGGTCTATAGGGGAAAAAATCTAAATGAGTCCATTAATGACAACTAAAAAGTCAGTCCATCACAAATGGAAAAGGCAAGTAAACAGTCACATTTAATGAAATCTAGTTAAGGAAATAAATCACTCTCTATTTCTCTTTTCCCCAATGCCAATGTTTCATGACTAGGTTTTGAAACCAAGTGTTTGGAGATAAAGTTAATTCTAAATGTGGTTTCTCAACTGTTTAAATAGCAAGTCTTTCTCACGTGTTTACTTAAATGCTCACATTGAGCTGCGTGAAGTCCAAACACTGAGTGCTTTATATACTAAGACTATGTAGTATCAGTGCAAATGAGAATGTACGTGATAAGAAACATCATGCTTATACCACATTCTTTTCTGTTCTGAATGGAATTTTTAGAGATAAAATCCTTGAAATTAATGATTTTAAAAAGTTGACTTTTTAATATCATATTGCAAACAAAAGTTGACAATTAGCCTCTTATACTACACATTGTATAAGTAGAGATTCCTGTTTAGGCCATCAGGAAGTCACTTTTAAAATAATATTTCACAAAT
>NW_017731525.1:2704858-2707767 GCF_001890085.2 Hipposideros armiger | reverse complement strand
AACTGATGTGCTCAAGTAGGATTTTGGCTGGAGGGTCATGAAAACTCCTCCTCTATCTATATAGCTAATCTAGGCTCAGGGAACCCAAGTGTAAAAAATCATCAAAACCAAGAAATTCCAGCTCATTCGGTGCTAGCCATGAGGCACTGTGAGCCTTAGTAGCCCTGGACTCTGGTCTTTCTCCCCGAGAAAACAGATCATCGTGGAAGACTCCACCTCCCTCTACCTACTTATTAAATAAAATACTTAATCAGGTTTATCTTTGAGGCCAGGCTTGTAATGGGTCCTGGGTGATTCTCTGCCCCTTCTCGCCTCACATTTTGGGTTCACTGCTTGTTTATACTTCCTGTTATTTTACAAAGCGGAGACTTGATGCCACACATAACCAATCTTGCTCATACTACCTGCTGGCCTCCTTAGGCCTTACTAGCCTTATTTTTCCCACATAGTTATCACTGTCTTAATAAACATTACTAAGGCACTTTAAGTATTCCTTTTTGTCTGTCTCCCATCTCTAGAATGAGAGTTCCATACACAGAGGGACTTGCATTTGATTTATTCTTTGATGTATCTCTAACATCTGGCACATAGTGGATGCTCAAAAAGTATTAGTTAAATGAAAATGAAAAAAAAACAAACTAAAATATAATCCACCAATAAGAAAGTATAAAAGACCATCTCGGATTATTCACTGTTTTGATGATGGAAAAAGTTGAGGACAGGCCTATGGATATAAAATGGAAGAGGGTGGGAATGAAAAAAGCAAGAACCAGCATTGCCTAGTGATCTGATATATACATGTCACATTCTCCATGGCACTTCTAGATTACAGTGGGTTCATCTTCCTTCAGGTGGGTATGACTAACATTCTTCACTGACTCTACAAAATAAAAAAATTGACTAAGGCCAGTGTATTCGTTTGCTAGGACTGCCATGACAAAATACTACAGACTAGGTGGTTTGGACAAGAGAAGTTTATTTTCTCACAATTCTGGAATCTGGAAGTCCAAGAGCAAGATATCAGCAGGTTTGAGTTCCTCTGAGGCCTCTCTGCTAGGCTTGCAAATAGCCACACTTTATTGCCTCCTTACATGGTCTTTTCTCAATGCACATGTATCCCTCATAACACTCCTATGTCCCAATCTCCTCTTCTTATAGGAACTTTGGTTGGATTACATTAAGCTTCACCCTATCAGTCTCACTTTCATTTAATCACATCTTTAAAGGCTTTATTTCTAAACACAGTCACATTCTGAGGGACTGGGTGCTAGGACTTCAACATAAGAGTTTGGAAGGACTCAATTCAGTCCATAGCAGCCAGTCCTCTCCGTTTTGGTAGCAAAAGCCATTTTAGGAGCTTGTTTAACCTCAGAAACAGTTGTGGATTTTGCTCCCAGGAGGCTCTTTCACAAAGGAATTATTGTTTGGTGGTCACTGACTTGTGGTGATACATGTGACCTTAATAAGTAAGACATAGCTCATGGAGTGTAAATTTCTCCAAGTCTCCTTATAAATCTGATTCAAAATGTTACGATAAAGATACAGTGAAACCCACAATGTTACAAAATCATTGTTTAGCACAGGAATGTAAGGTTGTTATGTCATGTATAGCTAGATTGCCCTGAAAGTTTTCAGGACACAGACATATAAAAAGATGTTATAAAGGTGATTAGAGGTATTTCTACTATGTCCAATCCTATTTCTTCAAAAATAGAAATAAGAAATAAGGTAAAAGTATTTAATGCAAATAAACAGTACAGAGTAAAACTCTCAGGGATAGATAAAAGGCATGTGGATTTTACAACCAAGGATGACAAGTAGAAGAATATTACATGCTTGAGCTAGAAGGAAATTAAATATAATTTAGCCGATGATTTTTATTTTATATATGGGGACATTAAGGAAAATTTCCATTCCCATGTGACAGAATGTAAATAGAATCCAGACCTACTCACTCCTCATTCTATGCTCTGGTTCCCATTTCTACACTCACTCTGATGAGAATATCTGAGATATAGGGTGAATGAATGTGTTGGCCTGCCCAAAGGCCTTCTTAACCTTGGTAGATTGAGATTTGCAACATATCATAAAGAATACATGCAACCAACAAAATTTAAGTAGAAAATAAGAGAGCCTAATGGAAAGAAGTAAAATCCAGATTCAAAATACATGGGAACGCCGTTTACCATCTCTGTGACCTTAAGCAAGACACTTTACTTCATTAAACCTAATTGTGTCATCTGCACACTGGGAATAACAATAATTCTGGCCCAACGGGCTTCACCGGGCTATTGATGAACAAAAAAGATAAAGGACCTGCAAACTCTTTGTAAATATTAAAGTGGTATTCAAACATTGCATGTGCTAATTACTGTTATATGACAAGAATTGGTGTGCCAGTGAGATCTAGTTTTAGGCAGAGAGCTGATTTGGAAATGTAATCTGGGCTAGATATACTAAGAATGAAAATGTCAGTATTATTTACTTTCTTTAAAAAAAAGATAGTGCCAGCTACATGAACCAACTCAGAGTTCAAGTTTAGAGAACACAATCTCCATTTTAATTAAAGTATATAAACTATGGCCTATAATGAAAGCTGCAACCAAGAGATGGTATTAAAACCAGTAACTTTCTGGCACCATTCCATCGAAACTAGTCTGTTTAATGGAGGGTTGGTACAGAGTTTTAGAACTAGCACACTTCTTAGAAGAGAACTCTGTGCTGGCAGGTCTCTGAAAATCCAATTAGCTACAACCATCAGGAATTAGTTATTGAAGATCCCATCTATATAAAACCGAAATGCTTCTGCTCTTGATAGTCTTTGCATACAAAATAAACTCAGACTTATTTTCTCTTGGAACCCCTACCTTTCTAATCTCCAGGAAATATCTCCCTTCAAATAGCCCCTT
>NW_017731525.1:2694800-2697738 GCF_001890085.2 Hipposideros armiger | reverse complement strand
CCTCATATGTGGGATCCAAACCGGGGCCCTCTGGCATCTCAAGCCAGTTCTTAACCAACACGCCACTCGGCTGGCCCTCAGTCTATTTTTAAGTGAGCCCTCCAATGATATCAATACCTGATTCTGATGTCAACGAACATTGTAACATTAATGGAAGTGCCTTGCATATCTGTAAATGGATCAGAGGCCTCTCTGTTCAGTGAGGATTCCAGAATTTCTATAGGGAAAGGGCTTAAGAGAAGCAATATTTTTAGGTGCTAGGAAAATTGCATTGCAAACACAGTATTTTAATTTAGATTGTTTACTTATGGTGGATGGAGGGGATGGTTGGTCTGGTCTTGGAGACTATCAGTATTCTGATGTCCATGTCCTTCCCCAGGCCACAATTTGGGCTCTCCTGCCTCTGTGTTTAAAAATAACAAAGAGGTTAATTTTGGGTATTTTGATGTGAAACAGGGAAGCCCTAACCATTTTAGCCTAGAAAAGATCCACCTTTATTGTGATTAATAAATAATTTGTCTCTAGGAAAGACTGCACATGGAGTAAAAGTACAACAGCAGAAGAAATGGGAATGATTCATTCTGATGGCACCACTAGGCTGGGAAACAGGTCAGAGATGATCCTAAATCCAGAATAGCTAAGAAAAGAATCATCAACTCTAGAGGTAGGAGAGATAAAAAAACACACTTATCTAATGCGGTCATAAGTGTTGTCAGTTCTCAGAGACTAGCTCCCCATGGCTTAGAATGTTTGGGAGTTTTTTGTTAGAATCTTGGATTAAAGTGCCTACAGTGATCTTTCAACCTGGAGATTCTAGATTTCTTGACTACAGATAAATACAAGGTCACATTCCTCATCTGTCATTTAGATTCAAGTGAACATCTAAATTCATGTTTAAAAACTCTTGAGTTACACAGATATGTTTCTTTTTTTTTTTTTAAATTGGGGAATTGGGGGGATGGGAACANGAATTTCAGATAAATGAATAATTTTAGCATATTCCCAATATTGCACGGAATTCAAATTTAGCTAAACATCCTGTATTTTTATTTGCTACATCTGGCAACCCTATAAATTAAAAAATCATTAGTATATAGAAAGATAACCAAAGAGAATGCAGCCAAAAAGTGCAAGAAAGAAGGCATTATAGAAGTGTGTCAGGCAGTCAATTGAGAAAATCATTGTTATTTTTCATGATTGTCTTCCAGCTTTGTTCTACATAAATACATTTATACTTATATTTATGATATTTTCTTGTAAGTTGGCCCAAAGACCTGGATCTGCCTCTGCCCTTTACCTCTTCTCCCAAAGGGGACAAAATCCCTCAGGATTCCCGGGAATAGAATAAGAAAGATAGCCAAAAGGAATAATGAGCTAATGCTGGCCAAATACATTAAAGGGAGTAAGAAGGTGTTTTACAACTGTACCAGGGGAAAGAAATATTTGAGCATATGTAGAGCCATTAACAAATAAGGAAAGGAGTGAAATTAATAATGACTCTAAAACAGCTGAGATAATGAACTCCTTTTTCAACTCTGTCTTTGGCAAGATAAATAAGGAAATGGAATTTGCAGAATTAGGAAGTAATGAAGACCTTGTAAAAATAGCTATTAATATAAGGTAAGTAAAAAATGCTTAGGAAACCTGAATAAATCAGGGTGACTTGGAAATATGCATCCTGGAGTCCAGAGGGTGAGCACATAATGAAGTTACTAAACTACAGACCATTGTTTTCAAGAATTGTGAGGTCTAAGAGGAAACTGATAGCAGAGAAAGGGAAGTGGAAGGCAGCAAATATAAATGGATTTAAGGAAAAAATTTGAAAAGTATAAAACATTATTCTAGCTACTACAATATATATTTGAATTATTTAATAACCTGAAAGAGACAGAACACTTATTAAAGAACTCATAAAAATATTTATTAAACCTCATAAAATTACAAAACCAGGGAAGTCAATAATTCGTATATACAATAAAAAGGCTATCAGATAATATAGTAGGCATGTATAAGTATTACATATTGTAAACATTTTCTACTCAAAATTATTCTTGATTGGCTGGATAAAGAATACAGTTATTTAATCAAAATTAACTAAAGACTCATAAATGGCAACATTAAAATGTAATGCTGGAAAATAATAGTGGAAAACCATAGGAATGGATGGAGCAGGAGCTATTCTAATTGCCAGCCAAATTCTTCAAATTCTTAAATTTCCTTTTATAGATTCTTAAGAGAGATAAATAATATCTGTAACTGATAACAGTTTCCCACTAAGAAGACACTTCAACATAGACCTTATGAAATCACTAGGTTGGAGAACTGGAAGGTACCTAATATTAGAGAGGCAAAATCAATTTTCATAAGGCAAAAAAATAAAATTCACAGAATTATAGATACAAATCCACAAAGAATTCGTATTAGCCAATTTGTTCATTTTATAGATGGGAGAACTGAGTCCCAGAAAGACTAAACACCTTATTTAAGGCAGCTAGAGCCAAAGCCAGGATTGGAAACCAAATCTTTCTGATTTTTTTAATTCAACGGGCATTTTTAGAAAATATTTTGTTGTTAGCTCCATGAGGTCAGAGACCAAGCTTGTTTTAAACCACTATATCCCAACACCTCATCCCATGCCTGGCACACACATACTCAGTATTTGCTAAATTATTTAATAAGCATGATACTAAGACTATTCATCTTTGCTTTTGTTTAGTAATGAATTTTTCTCCATGCCTCTCCTTTGGTTCTTTTTTTATAAAAGATTTTTATTATTGGGGAATTGGGGGGATGGGAACAGTGCTGGGGAATTGGGGGAAGAGGAACAGACAAGTTGCTGTCTTTTTGTTCTCCAGTCTAGTTGTGGAGGACGTTGCTTCACTGGCCCAAGTTGGCACCATCATTGTGCTCTTCCCGGGCGAGGCAGATCAGTCACCGG
>NW_017731525.1:2662845-2692330 GCF_001890085.2 Hipposideros armiger | reverse complement strand
GCCACTCGACCGGCCCCAGATATGTTTCTTTTACTTGAATATTTTCCTCCAAAATTATTATGGCATGCATGTTCTTCTTGAATATCCAATCTTTCTACTCTTGGAAAACTAGGACTGGGTCTCTTTGCATTAATTCTCAGTACTCTACTAAGTCTTGCTAGGAAGACAGATGAGTAGAGCATACTCTCAGGTGACTTAGAAACTAATTATAGAAAAATGCAGAGACAGGGTTCTTAGAGACTCAGAGAGATCAAAGCTGAGTTCAGACATGTTTCTGAAAAAGCAGAATCATAAATTCCATTCTGTCATGGAGAAAGCCCAGTCTTCTTTTCACTCAGTGTTTTAACTTAAATTTAAAGTTCATCTTCTTTTAGCAGAACATTATTTCAATAAATCCTTTTTTGATAATAATTCAAGAAGGCAAAAATGTTTCATTACTCAATAACAGAGACAACATAGTGTAGCTGCTTTGGCCATGGCTTTTTAAGGAGATACACTTAAGGAAATCACCCCAAGCGATGTTAGTTAGAAGGTGCAGCATTTATGAAGCTCCAACTACATGAAAGGCGCTGTACGGGAAGTGATTACAGAGAAAAATAATACATGCTTTTGGATAAACCTAAAGTCTTATAATCATAAGGAGCGGCAAAATAACCATGATCCAAAGCAACTATAATAAGTAATTTACTCTGAATTCAATATAAGTCAATAGATAAGGGCCATAAAAATACCTATAAAATTGATGTTATATTTAAAGTGGTGAAAATACTCAGAATAATGAAGCGTATAATTTTGCTCTATTTGGTAGTGGTTAGAATATATCTGTATTATTGAGTTGAGCTCTAAGTATTATGCTTTAAGAGCAATATAGACAAACTGGAGTATCTTGAAATGAAAGTGAAAAGATGACGAAGAAACCGAAAAAACGTGTCCTGAGGAGTGTAGCTTTAGGACCTGAGGATGTTTTGCTGTGGAAAGGGTGAAAAAGTGGTACATGATAAATATCTTTACAGAACTGAAGGGCTGCCATGTGAAGAGGGCGTGAACTCCAGTGGGCAAAGTAGGTACCAGTGGGTAGAAGTTAAACAAACAGCTTTGGACAGAAGGAGAATTTTCTAGCAATTGAAACTGGCTTTAATTGGAATAGATTGTTTCTGAAAAGCATGAATTGCTTGTTTATAAAATTGTTAAAGGAAAGTCTGTAAGATTACTTGTCGGGGGGAGGGGGTTGAAGAAGGGGTTCATGCAACAATGAGGCTGGTGCTACATGACTCTTCAAGACCCTCTGAAGTCTCTAAGATTTTAAGTGCTTTATTGGAGGAGTAAAAACAGACAATGAAAGAATAGAGCAGGAGCGATTTATGCTGACTATAACAAACTGGGGGACCCCGTACCGGGTGTGGGGCTCAAGCTGAGATTTGAACACCAGCTAGGGTCTCAGGGCCCAATAATGAAGAGAAAGTGTCTTCTGAGTATAAGGAACAGCATAAACTATTGCAGATGATGTTGTTCTGGGAAATGGTAACACAGGTCACAGAAAGAGCGTGGGCTTTGGAGTTAGATCAACCTGCACTCAGTTCCAGCTAACTTTCTTTCAGTGACTGCATCTTCACCCATGACTTCAGCTAAGACGTACACTCTATTGCCATATCCTTTTCCTAGCTCAAACTAGTATAAGAGATATCCTCATGAGTCTCATACACTTCTTAAATTCCATGTGTTTCCAACCAGGTTAGCTGTCTTCCATTTGAAATTTGTTCCTTTTTCTATATCCCCTATTTCTGTGACAGCAGCACTGAATACCCTAGTTATCTGGCCAAAATGTGGGAGTCAGCTGAGATTCATCCGTTTTCACCACGGCTCATACCCGCTGCCAATTCCCATTGTCCTTTTGTGACCAAAGCTAGAGGGTCAACCCTATCAAGGAATATAAATAATTTGTTTGCTGATAGTGTGTGTTTGGAGTAGGGGGAGAGGATCACAAAAAATAGACACTTCTCCTTAAGGATTTTTACTGATCTTAATTATAATGATTTTTAAAAGGCTACCATATAGTTCCAGGAAGTCTTCTCCCATATGCTCTTTCCATGTTTTAACACACATAACCCTCACAAATACCTTATGAGATTGGTACTATTATTATCTTTATTTTAAAAATGAGGAAACAAGGGCACAGAGAGGTCATAGAATTTTGCAAAGATACACAGCTGGCAAGAAATGAAACCCTGTTTATACTTATACAGTCCAGATCCAGGGTATGGCCTTTTAACTACTATAATAATTTGGTTCAGTAAGCCACCCAGCTATTTAAAAAGATTCTGTGTTCCCATAAATATGTTATTCATAAAAGCCAAGTTCCAAAATTAGCTCAGGAAAGAAGATAAAGGAAAAGATTAGTGAGGGGTTTATAAGGCCTACAGAAGAGAACATTGGAATAAGAATATGTTACATGTGAGTAAATGTATACTGATGATTTCCATTTAATTATACCACTTACTCTTCAGGGGTACTTTCAATTTTCTCATCTGCAAAATAGAGATAATGACACCTGTCTCACAAGATTATAAAATTAAATAAACATTGCTGGTAAATGTCTACTGCATAGTACGTCTGAATAAATGGTATCATAAAACACATTCAGCATTAATGTTGGTAATTTATCTATTGTCTGTCACTCTATGCTCACATTTCTATTTTCTGCCCTGGGATCCTAGGGCCAGATTCTACAATCCATATTCCCCAGAGCCCTTTGCTTTGGCTTCCAGATAGTGTCTGGCAATTAGAGGTGACCATATTAGCCTCAGTGATGCCACTAAGTTAAATCTCTAACTTTTCTACTTTGTGACAATAGACAATCCATAGGAGACCACCTAACACAGGCATTGCCAACTCAAATGTCCACAGGGACTAGTAGGTAAGGTAAATGCATGAAGCAGTTCAGGTAGTGGATTAGGCGGGGCCTCTGATAAACTGAAGAAGTACATGGCTTGTCTAGAAAGAGCAGCTTCTACTCAGTGGCAACCAGTTGTTGCCCTATCAAATGCCAGCCAATTTCCAACATGATTTAGAAATCCAGATTTTTATGTGAAGTCCCTTTGCTTTAAATAATTATTCAAATTTTAGAAAAATCATTGTGTTAGTCAAATAAAATACTTCAACCTTTAGTAATCTGCTTGCCAATCATCTACTTGTGACTTCTGGTCTAATATTTCATCTTTACTTATCTCTTCCCTTGTGAATATCTAACACAAAGAAAACCACAAAACCCAAAGTCCTTAGACTGAGGTCTAGATATGTTTGGTCTTGTCTTACAGTCCAGGCAACCTGGAAGACTCACTGATGAGTTCCTTCCTCTGCACCTTTCTTTTCTGTTCTTCTAGCCTGAAATTCTTCCCCTGTTCCCATTTCTTAATCCTTTCTACTCTTCAAAGCCAAGCTCTAGTGCCACTCCTCAATGAAACCTCCTGGGTGTTCCCAGCTGGGCATGAGTGCCTCCCTCCCAGGTACTCCCTCAGCTCATTCTGCCTTGTGCTCTCGTGGTGAGTCCACGTTTTATCTCCTCACCTAAACTACAGTGGGCTCCTTGCCTTTATGCCCTCCACAGATTTGCTTGTATGAATTATTCCATCTACATTTTCTGAATGAATGAGCTCTGAGGGAATCAGTGAGAGGAGGAGAAACTAGGCATTATGTAGGCACTCTCTTGGCAGTATGATGGTAGGTGGCACAGGTGGCTCAGTGGAAAGTGCACAGACATTTGATCTTGACACCTGCTAGCTACAGGGTCAATGGAGGCATGTTGCTTTCTCTTTCTGAATCTCAATTTTCCCAAATGCCCATCTCACATTTGTTGGAAATAAAGGATATGACATGTAAAGTACTTAGCATAATTTTCAGAGCACCCCATGTGTGCACACACATATAGATCTGATCAGATGTGTCCAGAAACTTCTTTTGATATGTAATATTCCTAAACAACTTTATGAGACAACCATGTAGGCAGATGTTCTTTCAAACAAGCAGGAAGATTGGAAAATTCCAGCAGAATTCCATGAATTTCCCCTGGGATTATGAAGGATGTCTTTTTATGATATTCCCACATTTTTCTGTGTCAAATTCTTCTTTGCAGCTACATCACGTTAGCCTAAGAGAACCAAAACCAAAAAAAAAAAAAAAAGAGAGAGAGACACAAAGTGAGGCGGAGTTTGTTGGGAATCTCATTAGGCCCATTGCCTTGAAACCCTGATGCTCAGCCTGTGCTTGTTTTCCAATCGATGACAGTAAGGATAGGTTCTTGGGTTGTATGAAATAGTTCAGGTAGACATGTGATTCTGACCTCTGAATGGCAGGCTGAGTCTCACATATCATAGGCCAGCTCTGGGAAACGTAGCCTTTTTGATCATCTCAGCTGGGGCAAACTTCATGAGGAGTGCTCACTGAAGGCTGTGCACGCTTTGTCATCTTGCCCCCCCACTGTCTGCCCAAGATGAGGTAGTGGCATGTGGTCTCTTCTGACTCATGCGAGTGGTGCTTCAAGTGTAGTTTATTTCTTCTAAAAGTCCAGCTCCTTTCATAATGACTTGTCAGGGAGCAGTCCCCATCACTTAATTGTCAAAGGAGCACCATACCAAGATCAAAGCAGCTGTGGAAATGGAAGGGAAATATTAGGATAACAACAACAACAAAAAAGAGGAAAGAAAGAACAAAAGAGGGAAGAGTGTAGAGTAGGGTGGGATTATAGCACCTCCTTCTGCTTGTTTCTGTCTATCAAACCTTCACAGACATGCATCTTATATACCTAAGATCTATGGGTAATGTGGAGCTCTTGGGCAAGTTATGCAGCATGTTCCTAAAAAGAGGCCAGTAAACTTTCAGGGGCTCAGCCATGGCCGCTGTCTCTGAGCACTGAATACACATTTCACACTGGGCTGTTTGGCCACTGCCTGGCTTCGCAGCTGTGCTGAGTGCTCAGTGGGGAACGCCATGTCTGTTCTCCAAAGGAATTTAACAAATTAACTATGAACAAAGTTGCTTGGACATGACATAGATTCGCACACACTGTGTCATACCAAGGAGAAGCTTGTCAACTTGCTGTTTTCACAGACATGAAAAGAAAATTCCCAGGACCCACCAAATGAATGGAAGTACAACTGTGTTTAGAAAAGAAGGCAGGAGATGAGGGGAGGGAGCAGGGCAGCACCACAAGTCAAAATGAAAATCCCTAAAAATACCCACATTTAGAGGGTCACAAAAGCAGTTAATTACGATAGAAAGAAAAGCTTATTTTAAAATAAGTCCTCACAGATTAGCGAAATATCTATACACAAACAGAGATACACACAATAATTTAAAACCAATCACTGGATACCCTGCACGGCCCCAGGGTTTTGCTAGATATTTTATTAATATTTACATGACCTCGTTTTAATTCCTATGATGCTCCAGGAAGGTACATGGTAAGCCCAGAAGATAGCGGGGCAGACTGGGGTTCAGAAAGAAGTTAAATAGACAGGAACGGTCACAGATTGTAGGATTCCATTTATGTGAAATATCCAGAACAGGTAAATCCACATAAATGAGAAGGAGAATCGTGGTTTCCAGGGGCTGGGAGGAAGGTAGGATGGGGAGTGATGGCTTAATGGGTACAGGTTTCCCTTCGGGATAGTGAGAATGTTTTAGAACTCGATAGAGGTAATGGTTGCACAACGTGTATGTACTAAACGGAAGTGTACACTTTAAAATCATTAATTTGATGTTATACAAACTTTACCCCAACTAAAAAAAAAGTTAAATAAAATTTGTCTAGAGTGACACAACTAGTAAATGGTAGAGCCTAGATTGGAACTGAGGTTTGGTTAAATCAGGCCCATGACTAAAGATGAAGTCTGTAAATTCATTAGAAGTTCATATACAGAACTAACTGTATTTCCAAATATATAGCACTCTCTTCTTAACTCTGGCCCTTGGTACATCCTTTGTGCATGCTTCCTCTTCCATATTGTTTTCCTCAGTTCACCAGCTCCAGACTTTTGCCTGATTATCTTCTCACCATTCAGGACTCCTCATTCACCACCATGACCACACCAGGTGCTTAGATGTGTTACTTATTGTGCTGTACTTAAGCCCAGATTTATTTGTGAAACAAAAGAAGTATTACCCAGATGATGAAATAAAAGAATAGTGTTGGTGAGGCACTTGTATCAAGAAGGGCAATGTGAAATGTCTTGATTTGTTAAAATAAAGAACCAAGGCAAAAATGTTCATAGCAAATACCTCTGACTGGTGGGGGTGCATTTTTATATGCTTTTGTAGGTTTATCTTTATTCTCTAAATTTCCTATACCAGACTTGAATAAACATTAGAATCAGAAAAAAATATTTCTTAAAACCTGCTATCAACTTTAATAAATTCACAGTACACGATATCCTTTAATTTTGTCATTAACCCCCACCCTCAGTGTCCCTTAATAATTACTCACAAACACCATCACTGAAAACACAACAGAAAAAAACAAAACAAACTATTTTGCTTTATTGCATTTCTAATACTTCAACAATATGTCTGCCTTTTTAACCTTAAAGGTCAAAATATTTTAATTCATTAATCTTGAATTCATATGAAAATATCTTATTTTGAATGACTTTATGAGTTTAAAAGGCTTTGTAAAACTGTATTGAAATCCAGCTATCACTTACTACTTGCTTGTATGGATAAATATATCCCCTAATCTCGATTTATGGAAAAAGAAAAACTCCGAAGACAAAACCTCTCAAGCTGGGAACTAACTGCCTGTCCTGCTCTTCTCTCAAGGAGCCACGGATGGTAATTCATTTGTCCATGCCAAGTTCTTGACAGCCAGCAGCAGGCATTATTTTCTCCATGTTCCGGGTGGGGAAACCAAGGTCAGAGAGGTTAAATAATGTTCGGAAGCCTCACAGCTAATCATTGCCAAGTTTCACTCTCTCAGTCAGAAATGTTGATTTCCGACCAAAAATGTAAAACATAGCCAAGGTGGGGAAGTGACATTTCTTTTGTTTTCTAGAAGAATCAGAGCATCCTCCACCCAGTAATATCCTGGAAGTCTAATCCCCTGGAACTATTGATGGTCTGCCACTTTCTAGTCATCGTATTTAATTTGGACCCAGTCAACTTCACCAATTCAATAGAACACTGATGTTTTGAAGGCCAGGAATGGTTTTCCATGAAGCAAGGATGCTGGCAAATTACAGATAAATTGGCTAGAGATCATAGATGGTGTTGGTTTGTTCATGGAGAAACTGCATAGCCACAGTTAACGCTGTGCATAAATCTGTTGATTTGGCACAAATAAAATTTTGATTTATAACATTAAACCTTTAAATGAAAAAGCAGTATGTTTTTCATTTGACTTAATTTGAAGCATACTAAAATTGTACTCTATTTCTAAAAGGAGTGGATAGCTAGAATGTTCAAGAGGTTCAGCCTATTTTTTAAGCTGTCATTAGAAATGATTAATATTTAAGAGAAATCAATAAAAATTGAATTTGAAAAAAATCAATATTTAAGCAAGAGCATTACAATCACATGACTAACATTGACACCCTTCATATATTAAAGAGGTTTGTTTTCCTATGGCATATGGGTAATGCTACAGCTGTATGAAGCAAAATTTTAGAGTGGTGATATATTAGTATGAGCCATAGAGATAAATCATCTTGAAAATCAACCACAGTTCTTTAAGAGAAAGCAAAACACTAGAGTAAAAGCCAACAAATATTAAACCTCACTGTCAAATATATATTAAATGTAAGTATACATAGATTTGTATATCTATCTATCTAGCAATCTTTCTTCCACCTTTTCTTGCTCACATAGTAGCTATGTCAGAAAAGAAGACATGGTTATTTAAAATGGTAAATATAGTTGTGTTTAATTTTAGTTGCAACAGGTGAAAAGAATAACAGTATCCTAAATTTTCAGGACCGTGTATAAATTTAGACTCCAAAAAAATCCCCAAACAAACATATACTCTTTATCACTAGTTATACCTTTATCTTCAATTCACTGTAGAAATTTCTATCCTGATGACTTAGACCAGACCGTATATGATTTTCACAGGCACTTCTTGTCATTTCAAGCATTAGTGTCCCCCAAACTGGGCCCCTCTCTAGTTCTTACTTGGCTTTTGAAGGGCAGCCCAGTCTCATTCCAAGACAGATGTTACCCTAGCCATGTCATACTGTACTAGCTACATGCGACGCAAAGAAAAAAATGGAGGAGCTCATTTGCCTAAGTCTTCTTCTACATATAATTTTTTCACTACACCTCTCATTTAAAGATCACTCCTACCCTTTCAGGCAGATACTTTTCCAACCTCATGTCATTCCAAGTTTCCCCATATTCTCACTGTTTTAGCCAAATTGGCCTTGACATACAAAGCAACAGTCCTCTGTAGCCTGCTCAAGAGCTGATGCATCTACCTCCTCTGTGACATTTGGCCTGAGCTCTGAGGTCTGCTACGAGGATTAGAAATCCAAATACCTCAAGCATTAGTAATATACAGGTTTTACTATTCTTATACATGAGTATTTCTTCTAATTAAATGTTATCTTTACTAACAACTATCCTAGGTCTTGACCAAAAAAAAAAAAAGTGCTGAAATGTACACACAATTTAAAGAAAATGAAAAGATACTTCAATGTGATAGAGATTTTGCTATAATTAAATAGCTATGCAGGAGGAATAAAAAGAGATTGGAGCACATCATAGTATTATGAATAAAAAGTTATAATTGTTTAACATTTTGTGAAACAGATTTCTAGAAGAGGATTTTATATTTGCTAGGGTTTATATATATATATATATATATATATATATATATATATATATAATTTTTTTTTCATTCTGAAGCTAGTTAACTTCCTACCAGATATTACAGAGAGTACGTTAACCCAATTTCCTTTCCGTCAGAAATTAATCTTTGAACCACTCAAATGGATGAGTTTTCTAAGAATTTGTATAATTTGTGTAATGTAACAAAATGTCAAGTTGGTTGAATGAGTTCCTTTGTCAGGATTAATATGTCACTGACTATCTCCTGAAATATTGTTGAATCAACTCTGCCTAAAGCCTACTGAAAACAATGTGGACTGGGATTTTTGTCTCCTCAGGACAAAGACCACTGTCTAACTCTCTAATTCAGGAAGATTATATGTAGAAGAGTGAAAGGCGAAGGACACCTATTCAGCTAGCAAAATCAGATGAGTTAAAATTTTCAGATAGCAGAGGTCTTTCCGGAATGAAATAAAATTTATTTCTCTTGTGTGTCCTTGTTCCATGCACTGTTACTACTATGTTAGTTCACTCATTACTGCATCAATTAATTCATGAATTCATTAAACATATATTTACTAAGGGCCTACTATGTGTCTACGACACATATTTAAAGAGATAACTAGGACAATATAATGAGCAAAATGGGAGAAAAATCACAAGGTATTTTGGAAGCCAAAAAATAAGGTAGTGAATTCATCCTGGAGAGAGTTATCAGGGAAGCCTTTTTCCAAGGAGAGATACCTGATATTAGTTTTAAGGTTGACGATGAAGAGGGCAGAGGAAGCATTAGCAAAGGCGCAGATGTGAGACTCAGCAGACTGTGTGTGCTAGGGCAGTTTTGTGTGGTCATAACACCAATTTCAAGGCAAAGAACTGTAATGAAGGAGCCTGGAGTGATAAGCCAGGACCAGAGCCCCAGGGACTTGTGGGCCATCCTAAGGAACTTGGCTTACATCCTATAGGTGATGCAAAGTCACCAAAAGTTTTCAATTAAGAGAGCTTCTTGGTCAGATTTGCTGACATGGAGGAATGGGATTTGAGGCAGACAAAACTAGACCAGGAAAGTGATTCTAAAGTTGTGGTAGTAATTCAAGTAGAAACTTAGGGATAGTCAGAGACTGGACAGAAGCAATAGTGTTTAAGAACATGGGATAGAGTCAATGAATATTTAAACTCCAAAATTGGCAAGAGTTAGTGAGTAATGAAAAATGGGTGTTGGGGTTGGAGGGTGAGGAAAAGGGCAGAGTCAAGAATGACAAGTTTTTAACTTGGGTGACTGCTTATGTCACTCAAAGAGATATGCAGAGAATCCACAATGGGAGAAAGGTTTCGGGAGAAGGTGTTCTTTTCAATTTGTTTGACTTTTGAACACTTTGAGTTATATAGAGAGTGTCTCACTACCAGAAAAAAATTGAAACAGCAGAAAGTCTGGGCTAGAGATAAAATTGTGTAAATGATCAACGTTATAATAGTAGTTTAAAATACAAAAGCAAATGAGACCCAACCTTCTACCTCATTTTGACAATGAAAATATAGTTTTAGTACCAGAAACACAGCCACCAATGATTGTTATTTTAGCTGACCTTTTATTTTATTTATTTGTTTGTTTGTTTATTTATTTATTTAGCTGAACCATTCTGCTGCCACCTGTTGGCAGCTCAGCGGCAGTTCAGCTCGGGCCATGAATTGAACAGCGATCCTGTTGCTCAGAGCTCACACTCTTGAGCGAGCTTTTTTTTAAAAATATTTTTATTGGGGAATTGGGGGGATGGGAACAGCGCTGGGGAATTGGGGGAAGGGGAACAGACACATTGCTGTCTTTTTGTTCTTCAATCTAGTTGTGGAGGACGTTGCTTCACTGGCCCAAGTTGGCACCACCATTGCACTCTTCCCCGGGTGAGGCAGATCAGTTGCCAGCTTCTGGATGGCTGCTCACTGTGGCTGCTGGCTGCTCACACTGGCTGCTGGCTACACAGGGTAGCTTATGGCAGTCCACTATAGCAGGGGACTGCAGCCTACGCCATCATTGGCGACCCACAGCAGCCCAGCTCCAGGTCGAGCTGTTGTTCAACATCTTAGCTGTAGAGGGCAGTGTCACTGGCCCGCATATGTGGGATCTGAACCGGGGCCCTCTGGCCTCCCAAGCCAGTTCTTAACCATCGCGCCACTCAGCTGGCCCTTGAGCAAGCTCTTAACCAACTGAGCCACTCCGCCGGCCCTTAGCTGACATTTTAGAACACTACTTCGGCCCTGGGAAATATCAGGAACATTTCCCCTCCCTTCTGATAAGAATATTTTAGTGATTGGTTTTCAAATTGAGTATCGTGACCTATAAATGGATTGTGAAATTAATTTTGTTGATTTGATAAATATTCATTATGAACCAAATAAAAGACTGGAATAGAAGAGGCTAGAAAACAGAGTGCATCTCATATTGTAAGTAATTGTGTGTGTGTGTGTGTGTGTGTGTGTGTGTGTGTGTGTATGTGTGTGTGTGATGGTCAAAAATATTTGAAATTTCTGTGCCAGACTGGTAGAAATTCAAAGTGGTCTCTTTTACATAGGAAAGAAAAGACAAAATAAGGAGAACTCTAAAAATAGCAAGTTAATATTCAATAGTTGGTTCACATTTGTATTTAGGGAAACAGAATGAAGGCAGAAGCAAACAAATCATGGGTTAAGAGAAGAGCCAGGAACTACGGAAAGGCAAAATAAAGAATAATATGTCAATGTGTATAGAACTTGGCCTTAAGTTTATTGTGATAAAAAAAGTAGATGAAATCAATTAAGAATATGGTATAAAATGAAAAAAGAATTACGCTAAAAATGAGGCAACGAGGTACAATAAAAAAAATGTATTGATGAAGCAAGAAGTATCCACAAAGCAATTTGAAAGGAATAATCAGAGAGTTACATGGACAGCCACGAAGAGTGGCCTGTCATTAAAGACGAGGATGGCAAAGTTTCAAGACTCCATCAAACTCTACAAAATCCCCATCTCCAAAATCTCGTGGGAGAGGTTGCTACGAAAACATCAAAAAAGTGAATGTCTGGTTTGATTTCCTCTTCCTTTGTAAAACCTCCCTTTGACCTGTGTTTTATACTTTAAACAAAAGTAAATTAAAATTAATTTTAAATTTAGAACTTTGCAACTCTAAAGACAAATAAACATTGTAAAACTAAGATGAGGAATCATGATTTCAGGTCTGGGTTTTCTTCTGACGCTAAAGGAGTTGAGAAAATCACCTTTCTTGTCAAAACTTCTTACTATCTTACCAGAGGAATTGATTCAGCTTTGGGTAATGGAAAAACCTCAAATAACAGCAGCTTTAAAAATATAGAAATTTACTTTTATCTCTCTTGATCAGGAAGTACAAAGGTAAACAATCCAGGACTATTATGGCACTCTGCAGTGACAACAACCCAAGCCCATTGAGTGTCACTTTCCTCCTCATGATCATCTCATTATCCAATATGGTGACAGGTGCAGGGAAGGGAGAAGGAGGGAACATCCCTTCCCTTTAAGGACACTTCCCAAAATTTCCATATATTACGCTTATGTCTCATTGTCTAGTCCATAGTCATATGACCACACCTCACTGGAAAGGAAGCTAGAAGACACAGTCTTTATTCTGGGCTGTTTTGTGTCAAGCTATAAATTCTATATACCTTAATGGAGTCCAAGAGATTCTAAGATCGCCATCATCCAAATAAAAATAGTCCACTTCTTAGGGTGTTCTAACTTTTCAGTTTTCCTGGGACAGAGGTTTTCTAGGATGCAAGACTTTCAGTATTAAAAGTGAGAAAGATCTGGGCAAACCAGGGTAAGGTGTCACCCTACCTTTGACACAGTAAGAGATTACATACTTATTTTCAACAATACTGACAATCCTAAAACCATGTTTGGAATACATTTTTAAAATATAGCCTTTAAATCCTGAAGTTGATTTATGAAAATGTCCTCTGTGGTAGAAAATCATCTTTGAAGATAGGTTTCATTTCTCTAAATAGTCAAGACTCATTTGGACTAAAGTCTGATAAAGAAGGTTAAGCAGGAAGTACTCTGACAAAAAACCTAAAATATATTCCAGGACATATTTTAAGCATTAATAACATTGTTGAAATAAGACTTGAGTCCTCTCATGCGACTACTTTGAAAGGAAATAATTGCAAAGGAAAATGACTGATAGTTTATAGGCACAACCCAACATATTTTTAAAAATGAATAAAGTTTAATTAATATTAACAAAATGTTAATAGAATTAATATAATTAATACAATTATATTTAATTCCTTTGAATAGCAAGAATTTCTCAAGTCTATCTACATTTGAAATTTTTAAAAATGCATTTCAATTTTCAGCAAACTTGCATTAATTTTTAATTGTGATTCAGAACCAATATTTTCTAAGAGATCATTTCCCATTATAATCCTAGACTTGTCCTTAGCTGCTTTTATAACAAACTACACAAGCCAAAGACAGCTTAACAGGTGGGAAGGTCATTTTGATGGCTGCTCTAATAACAGCACCTGCCTAGCCTGCAATGCCCTGGGTCTCTCTTCAGCCATGAAGAGAGGGGATGCCAGGGATCCACTCCAACTTAATCTTGACTTGTCAAATCTGGATCATATTTTATTTCACAGAATCAGAAGCAATATCTGAAAACACTTGCTTTGGGGGAGGACTTCCAGATTTGAGCAGAACAGGGCAATTTCATAGGACATTTCAATCAGGCAATGGATTTGTACTATTAATGAAAAAACTTAATGAAAACAAGTCCTCCCAGAAAAGAACAAGCTGTGAGTCAGCATTTTAGACTTTCCAGCACTGGTGAGTTTATTGTTTACATGGACAGGTAGGCACAGAAAAACCACTCTACTATGAGAAAAGAAAATGCATTTTCTCACCCTCATTATACATGAATACAAACTTCTAAAATGAAAACATGAGAAACTGATAAGCCAATATTTAGCAAAGGAAGAGGAGGCAAACTAAATTTCACCTCGTACTCTGCTTTGCATAAAATGTATTTGATTCTGTTTAGATTGTTGTAGTTACCAAAAAAAATAAATGAAGAACTTTGACCTGACTTAATAGTTTTTATAATGTGCTCTGATCCACCTCATAAATAGAAGGAGTTTTGTTATGTTTTACTTTGTTTTTATTGGAGTCAGTGTGGTGAATACTAGTTGGATGAAAAGCTCTGGTGACTACTTTTCTCGATGTGTAAGGAAAGTGCCTTCTACTTTTGCCTATTACCTTGTGTCTACCACAACACAAAATATTCTCTCCCATTTCTCACGTCTCTTTACATCAAATATATGAGTAAAGAATAATTATCATTTTATAGCAGTATATTATTTTATAATTTGTAAAACACCTTCTAAGTCATCTCATTTTACCCTGTCAATAAACCCCCTAGACTAGTACTATTTTGCATATTTTACAGACAAAGAAATTGAGGTATAGAACATTTAAGCATCTCCTAGAGATTTCATAGCTAGGAAGTAGCTAAAAATCCAGTTCTCCTGAACTTAACTTTAACACTCTTTCCCCAATGCCCAAGATTCTACTTGAACAGTTAGTTACCAGAATTCCTTCATGCTGCTCATCAGAAGATTGAAATAAAACCAGGTTCATATTCATTCTCTGCTAACGTGAGAAAGATACACTAAATATCAGTATTCTCCAGCAAGGACCTGCAGGAACCAGAATCTAAAAATATATACACATATACACACTCATATCCATACACACCAAGCAAGAAGAAGCAGCTAGTCGGCCCTCTTAAAGTATATGTGATGAAATATACAGCTCCTTTCCATAGAAAAAGGCATGTCCTACATACAAACATTCACAGGCAATTTCTGGGAATTTAATGAGCCTCCTTAACTCTTTTGTAAATGACTTCAGCTAGCATCTCAACGACATTGGAACTTTTTGGTTGCTGTGGTCATCTAAATCTATCCATTTTACCACTATGCCAAATAGGCGCTTTCTAGTTCTTCTTTTGCTTGGCTCTTCAGTAGCATTAGGCCCTGGCGGCCATTCCTTTATCCTTAACACATTTTCTTTCTTTGGCTTGTGTGATATTACAGGTTTTCCTCTTACTTCCGTGGTTGTTCCTTCCCAGTTTCCTAGCTCACCCCTTTTTAGCTAGCCTCTGACTGTTAGAAGTATCTCAGCACTTGGCCATAAACCCTTGCCAATCTTTAATCTCTCCTTAGATGACATCATCAAAGCCTGTGACTTGATCAGCATAAGTAGGTGACTTCCAAATTTCCAGGAAATATATTTCCAGCCCGGGCCATTTTTGTGCATTCCAACAGCTTCATCAATAGCCACTTAGATTTCTCAAACCATATCGATTTGTACCTGTCCAAAAGTTAACTCCTGTGTCATAACAACAAACTTGGCTTCTTTTCTGCACTATGTCTTAGCGGCTAGCATTGGATTCCTTCTAGTTTCACAGACCAGAAACCTAGTAGTTCTGTGTGGAACAACTTTTCACTATGATCCTCAATCTAATCCAACAAGAAATCCTGCCAGACTGATCCCCCGGATATCTCTGTCACTATTGTCACTATTCTAGCCCAAGTGGGCATGCTGACTCCTGGGCCACAGCAGTAGCCTCCTAATTGGTTTTCCCATATCCATTCTCAGCCACTTTGTGTTACAAAAGAGAGCATTGTAAAATGCAGTTTTATACCAGGTTCCGGTATAAAACCCTTGAGTCATTTACTAGTGCCCTTAGTACAGAACGGTATCTTTAACATGACCTTAAAAGCACAATTAGCCACATCGGCCACATTTTTTACCACCTTTTACCCTTCACGGTCTGCTTCAACTCAAATGACTCCAAATGTATCATATGCCTTCCTTTCTCAGGTCCTTTGTACAGTTGGTTTTTCCCTTCTGCATGGAATACTGTTTCTGCCTCCCATCTATACACTTGCCTAATTATCATTTATTTAGCCTGCTGCTCTCCATTTAAAAATGATTCCCTCTGAAAAAAACCTTCCTTCATTCCCCAGATTAGATTAGTTTCCCTTTAATCCTTAACATCTTGTCTAGTTTTTTCCTAATATTCATCATGGTTTGTAACTCTGTATTTATGTAATTAGTTGATGATATTTTTTCCTTCCATGCTAATATGAAACTCCATGTGGGTAGATACTTGGTCTTTTTTACGTTGAGGAATAATTAACATACAGAAAACACACAGCTTCATAGATGTACAGTTTGAGGCACAGATATAGAGTATTTCTATCACCCAGAAAGCTCTCCCATACCCCTTGTTAATCAAACCTTCAACCCTCAGACTCAACCCCTATTCAAATTTCTGTCACCATAGATTAGCTTTGCCTGTTCTTCAAATTCAGATAAATGGAATTATATGTTATGTATTCTTCCATGGTCTGATTTTTTTCACTCAACATATGTCAGTGAGATTCATTGATGTTGTATCAGCATGTCAGTAGTTTGTTCTTTTTATTGCTGAATCCATTGTATGAATCTATCACAATTTGTTTATTCATTCTTCTGCTAATGTACATTTAAATTGTTTCAAGTTCTTCATTGTTATAACTAAAGCTGCTATAAACACTTATACAAGTCTTTTAGTGGGTATACATTTTTACTTCTAATGGGTAAATACTTACGAATGGACTTGCTGGGTTATAGGGTAGAGGTAGGTATTTAATTTTTCAAGAAACTGTCACATCATTTCCAGAGTGCTTGTACTGTTTTACGTTGTCACTAGCATTCTATAAGTTCCTCTCACCAGTATTTGCTGTTGTCAGCTTTTTAATGTGAGCCATTTTAGTGGGTGTGAATTTGCCTCTCATTGTAGTTTTCATTTGCCTTTTCCTGTGACTTGTGATATGAAATAAAGTTTGATGTGCTTATTGGCCATTTTTGTATCTTCATTTATAAAGTAGATATTCAAATATTTTCTATTTTTTCCCCACTGGGTTCTTTGCTCTTTTTATTATTGAGTTGTAGAAGTTCTTCATACATTCCAGACACAAGTCCTATGTCAATATACATATTGCAAATATTTTCTTCCAGATGTCTATTTTTTTTCTAAGAGTATTTTTGATAAGTAAATGATTTTAATTCTGATGAAGCCTAACTTATCTTTTATTTTCTTTTATAGTCGGTGTTTTGTGTGTGCTAAGACATTTTTTTCTAACCCAAGTTTATGAAAATATTCCCTGTGTTCTTCTAAGAGCTTCAGAGTTTTAACTTTTTTTTAAAATTCTATGATCCATCCCAAATTAAGTTTGCATATGGTGTGAGATCATGATTTATTTTTTTTCCACCAGCTATACAGGTTTTCCAGAACTATTTTTTGAAATAATTTTCTATTTGCCGTTAAATTTCTTAATGCCTTTGTTGAACATTAATTAGCCATACAAGTAGAGAGCTATTTTTGACATCTCTATTTAGTCAATTCATATATATTTGTCTATCCTCACACCATTTCCATGGTGTCTTCATGACTTTATAGAAATTCCTAAAACTAAACACTATAAATTTTCCAAATTTGTTCTCTTTTTTTTTTTTCAGGATTATTTTGGGTATTCTAAATCTTTTGTACTTCCAAGTCTCAAGTTTGACTTGCCAACTCTTTTTCAAACAGACCTGTTTGGATTTTGACTGAAATTGAGTTACGTCTATAGTTCAAGCTGTGGAAAACTGACATCTTAACCACCATTAGCCTTTCAATCTGTGAACGTGATATTTCTCTTTCTATATAACATACCTTTTTTCTCCAAGTGTTTTTTAATTTTTCTTTTTCTTTTTAGTTTTCAATAATTTGTTTATGATCCTGCTTGTGGTTAGCTGAGTATTCCATCTATATATTATTACTTTTCATCATATTTTGGAACCACTATTTCTTCAAGTAATTTTCCCCCATTTTTTATTTCTCCTCTTTCTGAAACTTCATAGATTGCATATATTAGCCCTGAAGATTTGTTTGCTATGTTTGTTTTCAATAATTTTTCTTTCTGTTTTAGTTAAACACTTCTCTATTGATATATCCAAAGGTTCACTCATTGATGCTCTTTTCCTCTTCTGTCCAACTTAATGTAAATTTCATCCAATAAAATGTTGGTTTTAGATATTTTATTTTTCATTTCTAACACTTCCATTTATTTCTTTTTGAGAGTTTCCATTTGTTTTCTTGAATATCTCATATCCTCACTATTACATTCCCCCTTTTTTATGTAAACCATTTATCTTTTTTGTCATAGTTGTTTTAAGGTCTTCTCTTGCTAATTCAAATAACTGGATCATCTACAGGTGTTATTCTGTTAACCATATTTGCTTCTGATTATGGGTCACATTTTCCTGCTTTTTCATATATCTTGTAATTTTTAGAATATATTGTAGTACAGTAAAAACTGAGATGTAATTCTTTTCTTTTATTTTGCTTATTTTCCAGAGATTATAAGCCACTTACTCTATAGAATCAGGTTGATTTGGGACTGGATTTTAGCTTTTATTAAACTGAGCTTATGATTAGCCCAAATTCCAACTGCCTATGTCAAAATTAACTTTTTGATCTTTTCAATATTTTGGTTTGGATGAAGTTGGACTTTGGTTTCAAATACTTTTGGTTCTCCTTTGGTTCTATTTAAGCAAGTCCTAGAATTCAAATCCCAAGAATGTGCAGAAGTCTTCCATTTCTCTCCATTTTCTAAATCTCTATTCACTACTGCTTTCTTTGCAAAATTTGTGGTGGGGAGAAAATTTTCAGGCCAAGTAATTTGGCTTTTTTTTTTTTGTATCTATGACTCTTTCAGATTTCAATCTGTCTCCCCTGGCACACTTTTTCATCTGGGACTCGGCTGATTTCTCATCATCCCTGCAGAGTCTGTCTACGTCTGTCAGGCTGGTTCTTCCATTCACCCCACCCAGACTAGGTAACTGCTCCTGGTATAGAAGTTGCCATGGTTTTTGGCTCACTTGTGAAAGTCTTATTTCCTTCTGGAATTCAGTTCATCTGGGCTCCCTATGTCCACTTCTCCTTTCTGGCCCCATAGAAAAAGTTGGTCCTTATCTCTATCTGTGGGTCCCTTGTCGTTATCATGAGAGTGAAGGTCTTTTGCATTTTTCTACATCCTAACTGGTAGTGAAACATGAAGGTCATGCCTTTTTTGCTCACCTTTATATACCTAATGCAGTGATAGAAACACAGAAAGCTCACTAAGATAATGTGGACCATAAATAAAAATGGAATGAAGAAGATTCAGATAAGTGAAACAAAAAATACGAGTCAGAGTTTACAAAATACAGTAACAGATGGTAGTTCAGGACCAAAATATTTTTAATGATGTTTTTTTAAAAAGGGTGTCATTGTCCTTGAAGAGTCAATTGATGCTTGGTGATAATATCCATGACCTGGCACTATTCCTAAATCAGAATAAGTAGGTTTCTGGGAGAACTCTCTCAGGCAACAACCTTGGGTATAGAGATAAAAATCTAGGTCTTGAGAAAAATGGCAATTACTTTTGAAAGCCAGCAGCCGAAGGGATGAAAATGAGCAGCATGAGGGAGATACTCCTAGTGGAGCATTTACCTGCTCAAAGGCTCAAAGCTCTCCACTAACATGACCTTTGCTGACAGAAAAAGGTTGCAATCTCTACAGCTAGGTTGATGCTTTGTTTCTTGTCTTGCATAAGTCCCAGCTCCTCTATGTCTATCCCATTTTCTTAGAAATCTGAAAACTTTTAAAATTTAATCTAAAGTTTGAGAGAGGGCTGAGTTTGCAAGGGAAGATCTAGTGTCCTCATGCTCTGTGGAAAGAAAGTCTGTCAAGTCTGGGAATCAAGCCAAGGCTGACATCTCACTATGCGCATGGGAAAGGAGTTAACCTACTGGTAGCAAGGTGTGGAATTGTACTCCTCATTCGAAAACTTTCTCAGGAATCCAAAACTAGAAAGCACATGTGGATTAAAATAATAAAAAATTCAATCTTCCCATTACACATTTTCCCATATTATTTTATTAAATTGAAAATAAGTTCATTTTAAAATACCCACCAGCAAGAAATGGTATAGAATACGATGCCATCAAATAGTGTTGAAGTGACCATTTGTCTCCCACTTACAGATTTTGCCACATGTCCTGACCCCCCAGAAGACAAATTATGAGTGACTCTGAGCCAGCAAGAGGTCTAATAGCCTATATTAGTTCCATTTCCCACTAGTGCCAATGATACTACTCTAATACTAAAATGCTCATTTCAATAGTGTTGTGTTGGAGTTGATGTTGTTATGCTGACATTGGCATCACTTTGTTGGCATTAAGCCTGTTGGCCTAGTTCCTCCATAGGCAATCATTATTGCATCTAAAGGATGTATTTAATGCCTGTTTCAGTGTATTTCTCTGCTGGACCTGATCTTTAAGATTTGATAATATGTGATAATAGTGGAGGCCAAAGACCCAGATAGCGAAATAAATTTTCATTAAGTATATATGTATGTGGAGAAGGAAATATGTTTATGTCAAAAGGATGGTTGAATAGAAAATTGTGAAAGGAATGAGGTCAAAGGAAATTTTCTACTTTTCCAATGGGCCCAAAAAATTTTCTTGGAAGTAGGAAGATATTAGAAATTATAAAGAAAGAAAAGACAGTTTTCAAAGTATATGATGATTCCTAAGCAGCTTAGAAGTTTGAGGATTAAAAGGTTATATTTTTAAAAATGTATTCAAGTGGTGTAAACAAGACACAATGTGATCTACAGAGATTGGGGAACAATTGCTCCATTCTGTAAGTGATCACCCCAGCTGACTAATATATCCCAAGTATATTTTAATCAGACACATAGGTCCTTACTGCTTTATCGTGACCTTACATGATATGATGCTAGTTCACTGATAAGACTAGCTGTAAGTTAATTTTGGACATAAAATGACAGAATTGTGTTCACAATTACATAGTTTCCTTTTTTGTCTCTAACTCTTAATCCCTTACTACACATCATGCCCTTAGCTTTAAGCATTGAGGAAAAGCCCATGCATTACTTAGGTCAACACACTCTTTGACACAGCCATGCTCCTTTCATTTCATTGACAAGAATACAATGTCTAGTCAACTACTTTGCCCAAGGCTCTGGTTTAAAGTATGTATAAATCTAACAAAATATGAAATACTTAAAGATAAATCTAATAAAATGGGTAAAGAATCTATATGTGAAAAACTATAAAACTCTGATAAAAAAATTAAAGAAGAGCTTAATAAGTGCAGATATAGTTTCATGGATTGGAAGACATAATATTGTCAAAAATGTTAATTTTTTCTCACTTGATATACAAAGTCAAACAAAAAGCAATCAAAATTATAAGTTATTTCTGTGAATATTGACAAATGATTCTAAACTGTATACATGGTAAGCCAAAGACCCAAAATAGTCAACACAATACTGCAGAGGAAGAAAAAGTTGCAGTACTGACATTACCTGACTTCAAGACTTACTCTAAAGCTACAGTAATCAGGACAGAATGGTACTGGGGGGAAAAGACATATAGATCAATAAAACAGAATAAATATCCCAGAAGGACACCCACATAAAAATGATCAATTGATCTTTGACAAAGGAGCAAAGTCAGTTCGATGAAGAAGGGATAAGTTTTTCAACAAATTGTGATAAAACAATTGAATGCCTGTCTGTATGCAATATAATGAATCCAGACATGGACTTCACACTTCTCACAAAAATCAACTAAAAATGGATCAGAGGCCTAAAGGTAAAACTTTAAAACTTCTGCAAAATAGCATAGGAAAAAAACCTAGGGTTTGGTGAAGAACTTTTTAGATACGACATCAAAGGCATAATCAATGAAAGAAAAAATTTGACTTTATTAAAATTAAAAATTTCTGCTCTGCAAAGACACTGTTAATAGAATAAAAAAATTAGCCACAGACTAGGAGAATATATTAACAAAACACATAAAGGACTTGTTTTCAAAATATACAAACAACTCATAAAACTAAACAATAAGAAAACAAACAACCCACTTCTGGGTATTTATCCAAAGAAAGCCAAACACTAATTCAAAAAAGACATATGCACCCCTGTGTGCACTGCAGCACTATGTCCATTAGCCAAGATATGGAAACAACCTAAGTACTCATTAATAGACAAATGGATAAAGAAATAGTGGTACATATACACAATGAAATATTACTCAGCCATGAAAATAAAAGAAATCTTACCATCTGCCAACATGGATGGACCTAGAGGATATTATGCTAACTGAAGTAAGTCAGACTGAGAAAGACAAATAGCATATGATCTCACTTATATGTGGAATCTAAAGAACAAAATAAACAAACAAACAAAACAGAAACAGACTCACAGATACAGAGAACAAACTGATGGTTGCCAGAGGGGAGAGGGGCTGGGCGGTTGGGTGAGAAAGACGAAGGGATTAGAAAGTATAAATTGGTAGTCACAAAATAGTCATGGGGATGTGAAATACAATATGGGGAATATAGTCGATAATGTTGTAAAAACTATGTGTGGTATCAGATGGATACTAGGCTTATTAGGGGGATCACTTCATAAATTACATAAATGTCTAACCACTACTCTGCACACTTGAAACTAATATAAAATAATATTGAATGTCAGCTGTAACTTAAAATATTTATATAGTCAAAGGATGTAAAGTACAGCATAGGGAATATAGTCAATGCTATTGTAATAGCTATGTACGATGTCAGAGGGGTAGTAGACTTGGTGGGGCTATCACTTTGTGAGGTGTGTAAATGTCTAATCATTATGTTGTTTTGTACACATGAAACTAATAAAAAAAAGGTTAAAAAAACAAAGCAAAAAAATGGTCAAAAGATTTGAACAGACAATTCACCGAGAAGATACATAAATTACAAGTAAGTGCATGAAAATATATTTGACATCATTAGTCATTAGGGAAATTCAAATTAAAATCAGTGACATATCCACACACAATTAAAATGTCTAACATTAAACAGATTGACAAATCAAATATTGGTGAGGATGTGGAGCAACTGACATTCTTGTATACTGCTGATCAGAATGTAAAACTATACAATCACTTTGGAAAACAATTAGGCAGTTTCATATAAAGTTAGACATACACTTACCATATAACCCAGCAATCCTATTCTTCGGTATTTACCCAGTGAAATGAAAACATATATCTACATAAAGACTTATTCACAAATGCCCATAGGAGCTATATTCACAATAACCCCCCCAAATGGAGACAACCCAAATACCCATGAACAGGCGAAGAAATTTTTAAAAATATATATTGTATATAAGAAAAACAACTATATAACACTTACAAAGAATGGACTTCTGATACAACATCTCAAAATCATTATGCTGAAAATATAAATTTCATGTGCAGTAATAGCAGATCAGTAGTTGCCGGGGGTGGGCAGGGGTTTCAAATTAGGGACAGCCTGAGATAGGACACAAGGCAACTTTCCAGGTGAAGGAAATATTCTGTATAATGCTGGTAATTACATGGATGGGTCATTTGTGAAAACTCAGTAAATATACATTCAATTGTACATTAAATGGGTGTGTTTTATTGTATGTAAACTCTACCTTTAAATTTTGATTTAAAAAAATATGGAAAAGCCCTATCTGTGTTTGTTTTGTTTTGCTTTGTTTTGTTTTTCATTTAAAATTAAAAGGAAGGGAAGGAAAAATAAGGAAAGGCTGCAAGATGAACTCATACTCCCAACCCATCATGCTTCTATACCTAAGCAGGACATGTTTTTTAAGAATCAGAGACACTATTTTTAATTGGTTACACTTTTCCCATTCAGTTCATAGGAAATGTTTTCAATTAAAGTGAGAGACTATGTAAATGTAACCCAGGCCTAGAAAAGAGGCAAACTGTTCTTTGGTATAAGGTCAAAGTTTTTATTTTGGAATGAATAACATAAACTTCAGTATTCTTGAGACTAAGTGATCATGAGAAGAAAGTCCCTTTTTTGTGGTAACAAAATATGTGTTTGCTCTTAGACTATCAAATAGCAATACGAGTGACAGCCATTGCTGATGGAGAATTGGAACTGGAATTGAAGTATCTATTTTCTCTCTGCATCCTTCATTACTGATGGCCGAGAGTGTCTTTCCTTCCCTCCGGAGCCCACTGAAGCTTGGACAGCTGACCATACTTTGATATCCAAAAACAGCCTGAGTGTACAAAAGGAAGGAGGTAACTGGGGTTGAGACTTTACTGTAGAAGGATCCAGAAGTGACAATGTGTCAATAAATCATGTGGCCAAACCCAGCAGGAAGGAGACAAGCCCACGGAAGGAGGACACTGCGAAATGTCATAGTGAATAGGGTGTGGGTCCAGGGAGGGGTGAAGAGTGGGGCCATGCTTGAAATAAATTGAGGCCATTAATGAAATAAATTCATTGCAATCAGCCTTCATGGATGCAGTTTTTCATGTCCCTTCCACATGCAAAATCTGCTCAGACCCATTCCAGGATCTACAAGTCTTTTTCAGTTGTGGCCTGAGGCTCAAAGTCCTGACACAAATCATGTCAATATCCTAAGCAAAAACTTCTGGTCATTCCCCAATAAATACAGAAAGGTATACAATGCCCTTCACAATCTGACCTCAATCTCCTTTTCAACATCAATCCCTACATATACTCAGCCCCCTCCCCTAGGCAGTCAGTATCTAGCCTTTATTACTTACCAGCCCCTAACACATTATGTTCTTTTGTGCTTTTATGCCTCACACTGCCTCTTCCTGCTTCCTTTACTCCCCTAGGTAAACAATCATTTGTTTCTATCACTATACTGTGAGCTCCATTAGGGGAAGAAATATGACTAATTCATATTTGTATCTTTAGTGCCTGGGACAGGGTAAGTACTTAATAAATGTCTGCTGAATGAATTAAAGCATTCAATTATAAAAAATGGAGGTCTTTGTTTGTAGACAATTTAACTGAGTCAAACTTCATAGCTTTTCCTCCCTAGGTTAATCTGGAAATCTGGAACTAGAAAGGTAACTTGAACCTAGATGTTGCTTAGTAAACAATGGCATTCAATTTATAATTTATGCAACTAGATATAGGCATTGCTTTTGCTGGAATATCATATCTATGTTCACATTGTGTCCATTCATTGTCTATTTATCCCAGAGGGCTGAGAATCAATTTATTAGAAGCCCCACTCTTTGGTTTGTGCCTCAGTGTACAAGTTTGAGGTAAGAAATGGAGGAGGCTTGAAACACAGTTAAAACATGACAGAGAAAGAAAGGGAACAAAAGAATGTGCAGGGGATGATTAAGTGCTTCTGAATTTACACAGTGAAATATGGACAGTTTAAATATCTTTGCTATTTGCTTCTTTTCAAACTGTGAGCAGTTTCAAACACCCCATGCTGTTCCAAGATTAATTGAGTTCTGCATGCTTTTAGCTTGCTCCGGGTACCAAGGAGAAAGGATTTCCACAGAACCTGTATTTGCCAGAGCAAAGAGAATATCTCATTAATGTATGATTAATAGCCATTTGTGAACTGATTAATTAGTCACTTTTGACAATAAACTGAGCCTATGCACATGCCTTTCTCGGACTCCAAGTTTCACATGCATGTAGAAGAAAAAGAGAGAATGTTTTGCTTCTCCTTGCTTCCTTCCTGCACCAAGACTGGAAAAATCCAAAGGTCTTTGCATATTCTGGTCTTGTCTGATTTCATCTGGTTTGTCTTTAAGAACAACGGCCCTGAAATGGAAGCTCTCCAGCATGATTGATGGCGTCTCTTTCTATCTGCAAACTAGAAATACAGCAAAAAAAATTTCCCCCCGTAGGTCTTCCTGCTTATTGGTACAAGAGTTATTTCCACTTTGCCGGAGAATTGATTTGCAACATTGGTGTATGAGTTTGTATATTTTTCTCACTGGCCCGTCACAAAGCATAAGTCAGCAAGTCTTCTGCAGTATGATGGATTATGTAGCCAGAAGCCTCCTAGTAATGTTTCCATTAAAAGGATGAGCATATTGTCATTAACTTTTGGGGACTGGAATATCCACATTCTGTTCCTTGACATTTCGGAAACTATATTATTTAGTAGCACTCATTTCCCTCACATCCAATACTATTCACTGGACTTTGGGGCAATTCCCACATCTCTGATTGCCCACTCTGTAAAATAAAGACAAGAAAACACTAAAGGATCAATAGCAATAGGCCTAATTAGACATCCTGCTTCCTTCCAAATAAAACCATTTATTTAATTCAAAAGAGGAAAAGAACAAAGAGAGTCAAGAACACCTGTTTACCTAAACTGTTACAAAGAATCATTCATTACAGGATATGCTGAAAGCATTTTAAGAACTTAATTAACCAAAATAAAAAACAGGACAGAAAAAATAAATCTAAAACTCCTAGTTTCTAGTTTATTGTTAAAAACCACATAGTAGCATAGAAACGCTCATTTCCACCTCTTCTCGTCCCTTTCTTCTCTTCTATCTCTACGTAATTCGGTGGAGGGTATAAGTGTGTATGTGTGGGGAGATGTACCACAAGGAGGCTTTTCTGGAATACGTTTGAGTAAAATTAACTAAATAAAACAGTGTAATAAAATAAATATAAAAAAATGAATGTGACGTGCCTGGGAAAGGCATCCCAGTGGTTTAAAAAACACTGGTTTAGGGCTATGACAGAGCTGAATCTTAGTTTCATCAGTTTCTAATTGCACAGCATGAATAATAACAATCTCAATAAGCCTCAGTTTTATTTGTAAAATAGATATACTAGTATCTATGTCACAGGTTGTTGTGAATATTATAAGATTAAGATTAAACATCTATAAACAATGCCTGACACATAACTAAAGCTCCCTAAATATATATTAGCTATAGAGCACTCTCTCTCTCTCTCTCTCTCTCTCTCTCTCTCTCTCTCTCCGACACTTTTAGTATCATCATTTCTCATTATTTAGAGATGCAATATGTCTACATAGAACAGCTTCTTATACAGCCATGTAGATATAGTTAAATGCAAGCGTCAAAAGGCTCTGAGGCACATAGGAACTCTCGAAAAGAGGCCTGACCAACAAAGGTCTAAACCAATCCAAGATGAAGATAAGGTCTACTGTTCAGAACATCCTATAACATAGGCCTAACTTTAGTTAACACCTTTCTAGAGAATAACAGACTGAAAACTGTATCTTTTAATAACTGATAGGTTATTTTTTTTTCTACATTAACAATTAACACATGAAAAAGCTCACATTGCATCATCAGTTATCCTCAAAAGACATGACTGTATTCCCATTTTCCAGAACTGCATGATTCAGATGGGGAAGTACAAGGCCTCTGGAGTGGAGAGCTCAAAGAATACCGTAATACCTTGTCTCATCATTCTAAGACATTTTCTTCTCCCATTTTAACACTTCTGATTGAAATCAGAAATGTCATAATCAATGGTGGGTCTTAGTTTAATTGGCAGCATTTCTTATTTCTTAATGGAATATAAAATGTTAGTGTTTCTTATAATTGATGAAGTCTTAGATTTGATGAGCTATATTAAGTAGCTTACATGAATCAAGATCATATATTGCCACAGAATTCTCAGGTGTTTCATGAGGTGGCCTCTGAAGGGCACTGTCCAAGTGTACCACCACGGAAAAGCAGAGCCCGTGTCTGGCCACTGCAAACCACTAGCCATTTTTTATTTAATAAGGGGAAAAAGCTGTAATGGATTTTGGTGGTGGAATATGCCCCAATTTAGTAGCAATTTCATTGGGAAGAGTGTCAAATCGGTAGCAACTGTTTCAAAGATGTAATAATAATTTATTTACAAATACCCAAGGAATATGAATTATAAAACATTTAAGAACCCCATCTTCTGAGATAAGCATAGTAAACTTAATAAGAATTAATACATTAATTACTTCATTGTCACTTGACAACCTCCATTACCAAATTCACTATAAAACTTAATTATATATCTCCAAGAAAATTTAATATCATGTTTAAGTCATGCTGTTATTTTATGTAACTTCAAAGCAGCAATAAATATCTTTTGATTTTTTAATTTGTCCTAAGGATTTGAAGTCAGGTGAAATATTTCCAGTAAAGCAACTAGTTGACATCTTTCATTTTATTCTTAAGATTTCTTAAAACTTTCAACTCAGTCACCCCAGAAAAAATTTTTTAACTTAAGAAGTTTATAGTTATCTTCTTACTTTTTTTCAACTAATGCAAATGACATAATGACAAAATCACATGTATTATTTATAAATGGATAAGAAAATGAGCTTTATCTTTGGCCTAAATGAGTTCTGCCTTAACATAAGGAAGAATTTTGTGCATTAAAGGTTTTATAATAATGAGACAAGTTACTGCAAAAGGTGTTGAATTATCCTTTCTTTCAAATATAATTTACCTTTCTCTCTCTCTTTCTTTCTTTTTTCTTTCTTTCTTTCTTTCTTTCTTTTTCTTTTTATTAAAATTTATTGGGGTAACAATGGTCACCAAAATAGGTTTCAGGTTTACAATTTTATAATATATCATCTATATACTGTGTTATGTGTTCACCACCTAGAGTCAGTTCTTCCATCACCATATATTAGATCACCATTACCCTCTTCTACCATCCCCGCTTCTCCCCTTACCCTCTGGTAACCACTAGATTGTTGTCTGCGTCTATGAGTTTTTGTTTCTTTATTTGCTTGTCTTGTTCCTTTGTTGCTTTCAGTTTTATATCCCACATATGAGTGAAGTCATATGTTTCTCGACTTTTTCTGTCTGACTTATTTTACTTAGCATAATGATCTTAAGATCCATCCATATTTTCACAAATGGCAGTATTTCATCATTTCTTATGGCAGAGTAGTATTCCATTGGTACATATACCACATCTTCTTTATCCAATCACCTATCGAAGGACACTTTGGTTGTTTCCATGTCTTGGCCACAGTAAATAACGCTGCAATGAACATTGGAGCACATATATCTTTACAGATAGATGTTTTCACATTTTGTGGGTAGATACTCAGGATGACCGGGTCATATGGTAATTCTATTCTTAATTTTTTGAGGAACCTCCATACTGTTTTCCATAGTGTCTGTACCAATTTATATTCCCACCAAACATTGTATAAGGGTTCCTTTTTCTCCACAGCCTCTCCAACACTTATTATTTGTGTTGCTGATGATAGCCATTCTAATAGGTGGGAGGTGATATCTCATTGTGGTTTTGATTTGCATTTCCCTAATAGCTAGTGAAGCTGAGCATTTTTTCATATATCTATTGGCCATTTGTATGTCTTATTGGGGGAAGTTTCTGTTCATGTTTTAATTGGATTGTTTGTCTTTTTGCTGTTGAGTTGCATGAGTTCCTTATATATTTTGGATGATTGCCCCTTATTGGAAGCATTGTTTGCAAATATCTTCTTCCATTCGGTTGGTTGCCTCTTTGTTTTGTTGATGGCTTCTTTAGCTGTGCGGAAGCTTTTTAGTAAAAGTCCAGGACCAGATGCCTTCACTAGTGAATTCTATCAAAAATTCAAAGAGAACCTAACACTTGTCCTCCTCAAACTCTTTAAAAAATTGAAGAGGCAATATTTCTAACTCATTTTATGAGGCCAACATTACTCTGATACCAAAACCTGGTAAAGATAACACACAAAAAAA
>NW_017731525.1:2655317-2662005 GCF_001890085.2 Hipposideros armiger | reverse complement strand
AAAGCAATCCTAAGAAAAAAAGAATAATGCTAGAGGTATCACGCTCTCTAACTTCAGCTTGTACTACAGAGCAACAATAATCAAAACAGCATGGTATTGGCAGTAAAATAGGCACACAGACCAATGGAATAGAAATGAAAATCCATAAATAAATCACATAAATGTGGACAAATAATTTTTGACAAAGGAGCCAAAAACATACAATGGAGAAAAGGAAGCCTCTTCAATAAATGGTGCTGGGAAAATTGGAAAGCCAAATGCAAAAGAATGAAACTAGACTGCTATCTCTCACCATGCACCAAAATTAACTCAAAATGATTTAAAGACCTAAACATAAGACCTGAAATAATAAACTTCATGGAAGAAAACGTAAGTACTAAACTTATGGACCCTGGGTTCAAAGAGGATTTTATGAATTTGACTTCAAAGGCAAGGGAAGTAAAAGCTAAAATAAATGAATGGGACTATATCAAACTAGAATTTACTTTTTATATCTATTACTCAAGATTTGTCTACCTATAAGTGGGGAGAAAAAGCAGGTTCAAATCTCCAGCTAAATCTGCGCTATGTTTTAATTCAATGATAGACATGCATTTACCAAAATTTCTAGGAATTGGGGTTGTTGGAAAAAATAAAATTTGCCCTCCCTGAATCATGTAACTTAAATGAAAATTGTGCAGATCAACCAGATTCCAAATTAATAATTTATTACACTCCTTCTTAAATATGTTCATAGATGAAGAATATAAATGGATTCTTTATTGAGCTGAAAAGCAATGATAAAGTACAATAAGCCACTTCCAGTCTCATATTTAAAAGGCTGTCCTTAATAATAATAAAAGTAAAAAGAGGAGTAAAATGAAATTATACTCAATTAATACCAAGAGATCACCGCTATCTGAAACCAACATCAAACTTAGGAAAATGGGAATTCCAGATTCAATTGTAATTGGGTAATTATGTATAATGGGCTTGATTACTATAATTATTCTATGGATCATTCTAATCTTAATCGTGTCCACTCATTAAGGTATTCACTGAGAATATTTAATATTGAAAATCACTGGAGTGGCATTTGCAGTATTTGTTATGCTCTTTCTCTTCAGCAGTTATATTTTCAGTGTGTGTGTGTGTGTGTGTGTGTGTGTGTGTGTGTGTGTGTGTGTGTTTGTTCAGCTACATCAATCGTGTGAAGATAACAAAACTGTATTCACCACTCAAAACCCACTAAATTTCCCACCCAACCATTGAGTCAGTGACAAATAATGGGATCCAGTACAGGTATGACTTTTTAATGTCTTTTATGTTAGCAGTTTCCTCTCAGCTCAAAAGCATTCTCTCTTAGGTGTGTTTATATACAGATGAATTAGGTTAGTCTGTTTAGGTTCATACCCCTATTTAAAATTATGATGAAAACTAAGGGCATGTTCCTTTCAAAAGTGCTCATAAATTCACACAGATTAAATCTTCACACAATCTCAGTGGGCATGTAGCATTGGACATGATGGAATAGACAGGTGACGTGAAAGTGGTAGGTCTAAGCCACGAGAACAGTGTATGTTTATCTGACTTTTGCCATCTGAGAATGTGGGACCTCTGTAGTTCCTTTGCTCTAAGAGAAGATAGAAATTCAGATACTTATGTGAACTCTCCAGATTTTTGAATATTTATAACTAATTCATTTTTTTTAAAACATAGGATAGGCCAAACAAAACACATTTTAGAACTCAGTATAGCAAGTGAGCCTTCAGCTATACAATCCCTGTGCAGGGATCCCAGCTTCAGACCCCTTATCTAAGCAACAGAATTGCTGTAATCATTCTTAGAATAGCCATTCCCACTTGCCTTAGGGAGAGTGGGAAACTGACAGCAACTTGTTTCAATTCAGTAACTTGATTGTGAAATTTAAGGATTCTTCTATTCAGATGGATTCTCTCATAATCTCAGGTACACAATCCAATATTTCTGACATGTTCTGCTTCCATGGTTTCTCTCATCCTACCACAAATATCTTCCAAATTCCCAGAGTGCACACACAATACATACTTATTTAGGACCTATCATTTCCAGGCCCTGTGTCAGGCACTGGGGATACAGTGACAATAAACACATCCCTTCCCTTGCAGGCAACCACACCTAGTAGGATTAGAGAAATATAAAGAACTCATTGTATGATGTAAGTGGTGTTGTAATAGATTGTATACCAAGGTACTCAGAAACATGAAAAAGAGAGAGGGCAACTGTACATGGGATTCATGAAAGATTTTGCAGAAGAGCAAATCCTTGGGAAGAAGTCACCAAGCAGAGGAGAGGAAGTATATGCCAGGCTGAGGGGGGAAAATGTACCATGGCAGAGAGAAGGGAAGAGCATAGAACAATCAAGTGCTTAGAGAAGCAGCAAGGAGCTTTATAAAGCTAGAGTAAAGACACAAAGCTATAGCTACAGAGATGGGTGGGGGCCTTGAAAGCTCTGTGCACTGTCCTAAGGAGTTGAGTTTTTCCTGTTGGAGATGGTTAGAAGTAAGGTAGTGAAATGATGACTTCAAGATATTCAAATATGGCTCCGTAGGGCCCATTTCTTCCTGGCAGTTAGGCACACCGGGTCTTATCATTGGCCATCCCCCTCAGAATGGTCCATCTGTGTACACAGAAATGTGTACAAGTGGCTTGGTCCCACGCCCCGTGAAGTTTTATTTCCTTGAACCTCCTTTCAGGCAGATAGGATCAAAACAGCAGCAAACTGCATTTTCAGATTAAACAGAGTTAAGGGAGGAAAAAGAAAAGTAAAAGCAGGTGTATTTGCTGTCAGTGAGGGAAGAAAGAAACAAGTTAAGCTAGTCTACATGGAGAGACATTTGAAATAAAACTCAAGAACTGGCCTTATATATAGAGAGACGCAAGAACCTGAACTCTTTCACTGTGTCTGATTACTTCTGCAATAACTTGTTAGTTTTATTTAGGAATCCCTTTAGCTCAGGATGGAGTCTCTTATATCTGTCAAGGACCAGCACTATATAAATGAAATAACATTATAAAACAGCAGACAGATATCTGCACCTATGCACATTAATGATGTGTTAACATCTCACTGTGGTTCAGAATTCGTAACGAGCTTTCTCTCTGCCAAGTGCACAGTAGAACAGCATAGGTAACGTGTGTGCAATCACACCTTTAAAATAAATGCAGTCCATTAATCAAATATGACCCAGGGTAGCCGAAAAAAGAAATCTTGAAAATGTGATTTTTATTTTATTGCTTGCCCCTCCAAGCAAGTTTTGGCTCCCTGCCGGCCCCTGATGGAAAGCTATTCCATGTTATTGCTTGAAGCTGATTGTAAGGGAACCTGCTGTGTTTCTTCAGTATATTTAAAAAATGAAGAAGAGAACACAACACTTTGAAAGTCAGCTGAGTTCAGATTCTTTCTACCATATACTTAGCTGCGTGGGACTAGAGCCCAAATCCTTGTCAGAGAGAGGCTGTATTGCAGGATGGAGGGGAAGAGAGATCACTGCAAGAGCCAAAGCCATTCCTTGAGTATGCCCCTTCCCTGCTAGGTCATGCTTTTCTACCGCCCTTCCAAAAGCATGCATCTTCCCCATGATTTTTTTTTACCTCTATGCAATGGAAGTAGTCACTTCAGAAACCCCAAAGCTTTCTGACTGTTGCCTGCAAAATCATACTTGGTTCATACCTAGGCTGGAGTTCACAATAGACCTTAATCTATTAGAGAGAGTAACTGTAGTCTCACTAAAAATTAGCTTGAAATTTGTATTTTCAGGAGACTGCAGAGGTGTAAGAGGAAAAATGCATGCTGACATAAACTTAATCATTCCACCTGTTTGCTTTCAGTGTAATTCTAAGAAATAGAATTGCAGTAAAAGATCGAAATGAATATTAATGTTATATAATGTAATCATATTTAAAATATATCATATGTAAAATGTCATAATATATTTATATATAATTATATATTACATGTTAATTGAGATACTAGAATATACCTCATTTTAATTGATAGAATAAGCAGACAAAGAAATGGTAAGGATATAGAAGACTGAAAAACAAGATTAACAAACCTGAACTAACAGGCATGAGAGTACTATATCCAACAAATGCAATTCACACATCCTTTTCCAAACTTACATGGAATATTTTTACCAAACTCAATCATATAGACTTAAGGTAGAGAGTATTAACAAATGAATAACTTTTAAAAAACCCAAATTTTGGAAAATAAACCAGGCACATGTAACTGATGAGTAAAAGAAAAAATTACAGTGGAAATTAGAAAATATTTTAGACTGACAGAAGATATATTTAAATGTATAGGCTATAGCTATAACAGTATATAGAGGACAACTTACAGCCTTATTTACACTTACTAGAAAAGTTGAAACATAATTATTTAAATATCAAAAAGTGAAAAGAGCAGCAAATTATGTATGAAGGGAGTAGAAGGATGGAAATAATAAAGATAATAGCAGACCTTTACTAAATAAACAAATTTGCAATAGAGAAAATCAACAGACCAAAAATTAGTCTTTTGGAAAATAAACCTATAAAAGATAAACAAAATTGTTAAAGCTCAGCAAGATTAATCAAGAAAAAAGAAAGTAAAAATTATCAGTATCAAATATGTAAAAGGAATTTCATTATATACCCTACAGAAAGCAAAGATAAATAAAAGGACATTAAAACATATTATACCAACATCTAATAATTTAGATGAAATCCCAGAAAAATTTATATTACCAAAACTGATACAAGAAGAAATATATAATCTGAATAGTCATATTCCATTATATGTATATATAACTTAAAACCTTCCCATAAAGAAATCTTCAGGCTCAGATGACTAAGCAGTCCAAGCAGTGAATTCTTACCACTAAGGAAGAAATAGCACAAATTTTGACAAAGCCTTCCAAAGAATAAAAATAAAACAGAAAGAAAGAAGTGCTTTGCAATTCACTTTAGGAGGCCGTCATAAAATTAACATTAAAATATATCAAGGACATTATAAGTAAAGTACAAGACAGTCTTTCTCATAAACATAGATCCTAAACCAATACTAGCAAATTAAATCCAGGTGATTTTTTAAAAAAAGTTAATTTATGCGTTATGATCAAGCTGAGCTCATTGAGGGAATGAAAGGTTGATTTAGCATTTGAAAATCAGTCAACATAGTTCACCACATTTACAAAATAAAGAAGGAAACATATGATCATCAATAGTTTTTAAAAGTTAGGTGTCATACTTATTTAAATCATTGCAAACAACACCTAGTATCTAGTAAGTACTCAAAATTATATTAGTTTCATTTCCTCTGTCTCCAAGGTTGTCTTCTTCCAATGCCACTCACAGATCATTAAACTCTATAGATCAGCTACGATCATGTTACTCCTCAGTCACTGATTATGAAATGAATTCCAAAGTTATTATCCTGTTATCCAAATCACTTCACAATGTAGTTTACGTTATCTTGTCTGATTTTATTCTCAAGATTCCACCAAGATTTTATATACTTTGATTTGCTCTTAGTTGAGAAAGAGAGTCGGAACCAATCATGAATTCACTGTAGAGAAATTGATGGCAACATTATCTGTTTTATATTCTCTTATTCCCCATATAAATATTCATATAAACAAATTCTCTTGAGGTGCTGGCATGTTTTCTCCAAACCTGAAAGTAGAACTATGGCATTAACCAGTTTTCCTTTTCCTTTTAGTCACCAGAAATTAGAAAGTCATATTCAAATCTAGTGACTGTACAGGATTTTAGAATTTCCCTGTTTGTGCCTATTTCCCTTCTCCCCAGCTTTCTTGTGTAGATGTTGAACTTTTGTTATAATTTGCATATTTTTATCTCCCATGCCATCTGGTTATTTTCCTTTTTAAAATTATTTTTAACACTATTTTTCCTATAAATGGGCTATATTCTTTACAGAATGAAGTGGAGCATGCATGAAAATATCAAATTCCACCCTGGATGAACACACTTTAAATTTGAAAATCTTTGTGTCTTTCTTCTTGATTTTTTTTTAATCTAAATTATTCCCACCTCACTATCACTAACCCAACAACTAAACTATTTTACTTTCTTTATTCCAATAACAAAAATGTATCCCTTCCTCCAATGCTCATCCTGAGTGTTGGCTTTCTCATAAAATTTTCCTCACTCCCACTAAGTGAATGCAACTTGTGTAAAGTTCACCTTTGGGTAACAAAAAACCTGACTCAAACCTGTCGAACTTCTCTTATTCAGTGCTCCCTTACGTGTTGGCTTTTTCCTTAGCCTGATGTTAAGATGGCTGCAGCAGTACCAGGCATCACATCTAGTTGTGGCAACATGCAAAGGAAAGAAGGGATCCATTCTCTCTCTTGCTGGAGGGTAAGGAAACTTTTCCCAGAGGGTCTTCTCCACAATCATTAGTAGCCAGAGTTGGGTGCATAGCCATTCCTAAACTAAGCACAGGAGAGAATAATGGGATTCTGTGATTGGCTTAGACTAACAAGCTTAAACCCTTTGAGCTAAGCATGAGGTCAGTTCCCCCCAGAGCCAGTGATTGTGTATGGAATGATGGATACTGAACAAAATCAAAGATCTGTTAGGAAGGAAAATAATGGAGAATAAATATTGGGTTGACCAATAGTATAGTCTGTAATTGTGATCTCTCCCTCCCAGAATTCCC
>NW_017731525.1:2649514-2652642 GCF_001890085.2 Hipposideros armiger | reverse complement strand
AAATTATGGCTTATCCCATACTATGGAATTCTACTCAGCAATAAAAAAGGGACAACGTTGGTGAGTCTCAAAAACACACAAGTGTGCTAAGTCGTAGCAGTAAAATCTAAATGATTACACACTCTATGATTCCATTTATATGAAGTTCTAGAAAAGGCAAAACTATAGTGACAGAGAGCAGATTAGTGGTTGCCTGGCGTCAGGTATCAGGGGAAAGAAACCACCAATGGGCAGAAGGAAACTTAGGGAGATAGAACTGTTCCAAGTCTTGGCTGGGCGGGTGGTTATACGACTCGCTCTAGTTAACACATTTCTCCAGGCTGTATAGTTAAATGGATGAATGTCATTTTACATAATTATACTTCAGTTAGCTGATACCACAACACAGACCAATTAAATCAGAAACTCTGAGAGGTCTGGATACCTCTTTTTTAAAGATCCCCAGGAACTTCTAACATGCAGCCAGAGTAAAGAGCTGCTGCTCTAGGATTAAAAAAAAAAACACAATAAGCAAATGTATCTATAAAAATAAACAGATATTATTTTATAAATATATATTTTTTTAATTTTTAGAGAGGAAACTGGGCATCTTCAAGGAACAATGTGACTAGAGCACATAGTCTACAAATATGAATAGTGAAAATGAGTCTAGAAATATAACTTGTGAAAGATAATGGAAGGCCATGTTTTTACACAGCAAATACATGTTCCAGACTATCCATCAGAAAAGCAATGTTTCCTCTGAAAACCTGTAAAGGAAATATCCTCAGTCCTTAGAAGTGAAAATATCATTATATGATATCATTATTGTTACTGATAATAAATATTCACTTGGAGTATATTGTGTCTATGCTAAGGTTTATAGTCAAGAACAGAAGTGATTATTATATCACTATGTGACCTTGAGGAAGTTTTTTTTTTATTGTTAACCTCAATAAACTTCTATTCACTAATCTGTAAAATCAGGTTTCAGGTTGAAGGATTTCTCAGACTCCTTCCATCTTCCACACATCTCTTCCATGCAAAGGTGTTAAACCTAGGAAACATGCCGCATTGAATATAATGGAGCAGGGTTGCAAGGGACCTGGATCTGGAAATAGGTCAGGACACGTGACCAATATTCATTCCTCTTTTTTTCTTCAGGGATCACACAGTGCCTGCCTGTCCATCTGCTTGCTTCTCCTCACTCTGTAGACTCAGTTTTCTGCTCACTTATCTAGTATCTACCGCAGAATGACAGGTTCAGCTCAAGTTTACAGGACCTTTCAGTTTGGTGCCTGAAATCTGAGAAAGAATTTTACCTCTGTTTCCAACCTAAATATGGCCCCTGCCCCTCTGGGTCCTGTATCAATTTCTGATCCATTCATCCCTGGAGGATTATTTGTTCCTGGGGGTGGGATGGGGAGCAGTGGGAGTGTAATCTATAAATCTGCTCCTTCCTGTGCAGGGCAGGGAATAGAACTATCTAGTATGCCAGCAATCCAATCATTTATTTTTTACTTTGCAGTATTAACCATGGATTCTGCTATCTTTGGAGATTCTCTACTTTTATTATCTGAATATAACTACTGAAGATGTGTGTGTGTGTGTGTGTGTGTGTGTGTGCGCATATGTTTGTATGCTTCAAGCAATGTTCCACTGGTCACTGCAATTTCTTCTGAAAAAAATTACTATAAAATTATTAAACACTTTAGGGGTATCAAATTTTCCCAAATATTAGATTTGTATTTCCTCAATAAAAAAAGGTATTATTTTTACATTTAACAAGAAAGAAAATATTTTGCACCTGGCTGTCTGGCTGTATCAGCAACTCTCTTTAATTTGTGTTGGAAAATCCCAAGAAAGATGTAATTACATGATCCTAAGCATAGTTAATAATGTTCGAGGTGACATCTGATAGTTTGATAGTTAAAATTGTCATTGCCTAAGAACACTGAGAAATGGAGGTAGACTTTTCTAGGCAACAATATGCCAAGATGGGGATTTATTCTTTTTCAACCAAAAGCCAAAGTATCAGTGAGAGAACAAACAACAAACCAACAAAGAAAAACTTCTCAAGCTCTAACAGGGACGTTTTATAAAATCTGACCTAGGAGTTTTTTGCAAATCATGCGTTAGATTAGAATTTCACCTCATGAAGATCTTATACATACATAGATCGACATAGTAGCAAATGGAAGAAAAATGTCTAGCGCTGTGGAAGGGCAGTTGCCTACGACTATAAACTTTATTATGAACAGAGAGACTAAATATTTTCTGAAGTTAGTTATTGTGAACACAGAACCAGGACTAAGAAAGAAGAGGCTACAGACAAGACAAAGAAGATACATAGTTCTCTCATGACTTTCATGTACTTCACAGAGAATAAGGATTTGTAGTTAAAAACTCAAAACCACATCTTGGTTCCACTACTATGTATGTAACATGAATGGTAATTATGTGTGCATATATGCATATACACATAGGTACATGGTAAAGGTGACCATGTAATAGTTTCTGTAGACCATTCCAGTATGCTTGGTCTATTAGTGAACACTTTTTGTTGCTTTTATACAATTAAAGAACTCCTTTCGACACCAGAAAGAGAATTGAGTGTGCTACCTACTGTGTACATCTGTCGGTCAGCGTCCACTTCTCTGTGTGGGTCTGTCTCTCTCCTTCACTTTCTGTGTATTTCAGAAGTAACTCAAAAATATTCCCTGGCATTTCCATAGTAAATCAACTTTCTGTGGCAGCATTTAAGCTTTCCTTGAGGGTAGATTATGCTCCTCTGTGGAACTCATATCGAATCTTTTGGGCCATTAACACTTCTTCAGGCTGTGATGCAGCACTGCCAGTATGAAATATAAAATTGCTCATTAGAAGCCAGCAAGAAAAAAAAAGTTCCCAACAGACAGAAGTAAAAGCCTGGCATCCCTAGATTGCATGCACCATCACAGCATCAGCAGCTGCTTTCTTAGGCACTGGCAGAACAGTAAATCTGAGAGTGTAGCTATTCATCCACAGCATGGTTAGGAGGAGGGCAGAAAAGAACAGGATGAGGGCCGGCCGAGTGGCACGTTGGTTAAGAGCTGGCTTGGGATGCCTGAGGGCCCCGGTTCGGATCCCACATATCAGAGCCAGTGACA
>NW_017731525.1:2645706-2648144 GCF_001890085.2 Hipposideros armiger | reverse complement strand
CTGCTTCAAAAGTGTGACCTCTATCTCCCAAGCCTGGAAAGCCAATGCCTTTTCTGGTAAAAGTCATCACTATGAAAAGAGAAAAATAAAGGATAAATCCAAAACAAAAACGTAGGCATAGGCGTAAGGGATAGTTTCCTTCATCTAAAACTATCAATCAAGGTGTTAAGCACTCGTAACACATTTCTATCAAACTCATGTGAAACTTGGCACTTCTGAGCCCTTCTTCTCTCACAATCATATGCTCCTACTCCCCGTCAAACAGCCTTCAGCTTCATGGGGCTGACATCTGCACCTCCAGATGTTCATGTTTTATCAGGCCCTCCTCAGCCATTTTGATCAAGGCACATGTACACAAATTATATCATAAATCTTCTCACACTTCATATACTATATCAAATGAGAAAAACCACCAAATTTACGCAGAGCTATATGAAGCCTAGGAAATGTAACTCGAGATTTAACACACTATTCATAAGGATGTGCTATTATTTCAAATCCCTCGATTAATATGAGCTAGCACTACTGTACAGATTTATTACAGACCATATGCTCTTTAATTATCATTGCTTCCCAAAGTTACCACTCTGCACATCTGCAACCGATGTGGGCTGCTGTTGCTCTGGCCCTGCCTCAGCAGAATCAGACAATCATTTTTCAGCTGGACACCTTGACTAAGAGTCAACCCCAACGGCATCTCAGAAGAGTGATTAAAATAAAATAATAAAAGGAAAGGGAAACAAAGTGTGTGGGGAAGAGCGCAATGGATGGGGAAAGCACTGTCAATGATATACCTCATCTGCTTGGGTTCATATTAGCTGAAATGTTTTTTAATTGTAGATGGTTAATATTCAGCCTCTGAAATCTGGCTGTTGCAAATGGAGTAAAAGAGGACTCTTCCTCTCTCGAAGCAAATGAGAATGAAGAGAGTGTGCAAACACTAACATTGTTCTCAGATCAAGATGTGCCTGGCTGATTTAAAATCTTTTGGACTACACTTTCAGGGGAGACATAATTCATGGGGATGCGGATTAATTTTTTTAAAGATTTACACTAGAATTTTCAATGCAGTTCTAGTTAATTAAGCATCTCTCTACATCACAAAGGAACAGTTGTTATCAACTGTTATCCCCTTTATTGAAGTTTAACATTCTTAAGGTCACACATCCCTTTTCTCCAGGAGATGCAAGAGACATGTGTATCACAACACATGCTTCCTGAAATATTGTAGGCTTGATTTAAAGATGGCAAGGTTTAGCAAAAAGGAAACTGTCATGTGAACCGGGAGGCAGAGTTTGGAAACGTCACCTAACCTCACAGTTTTTCATTTGTATTCTGAAAGGCTTGAGCTGGATGATCCTCTCCTAATTCATCCCTGAATTAGTAACACTAGTTCATCAGTACTGAGTTCAAGAGATTTGTGTTTCAGCTGTACAACAATCCAGGGAGCTCGATGACTATTTTCAGTCTTATTCTAGCTCAACAAAAAGAAGATCTCAAGAATACATTTATTCACCAAATATCTCACAGTCAGAACCAGTTTAAGAGTCAGTCTCTTGCTTTGGAAAATTTTTTATTAATTCCCAAATATTTCNTGGGATATACACCCAAAAAGGTCATTTCTGGGAATACCAGACTAGGATAAGGACCATAAAATTTGTTTAAGAGTTTGGAGTTCAATTCTACACTACTCCCTTTAGCATATCTCTGTGAAGTTGAAGATGCCTGTTTTCTTCAAGCCAATGCAATATAGGAAGCCAAGAACTCGCATGATAAATTGTTTCAAGGTGGCACTGTCAAACAGAATTGAGGTTACATCACCAATTTGCTGTTTTACTTTGGCTTCTTTGTACTGTATAAATATTCTAGTTTTACTTTTGGATGCACAAAGTTCAGATTAAAGACCTCCAGCAAAAAAACTTTAAGAGGGTGTTTTAGGGACAGGGAATCCTTACAGGTACATATCTGTGCTTCTTTGAAAAAACAATGTGTTTCCTCTGCTAGACGTGAAACTAGGGAATCTGGATACGAGTATTAGAATGAATGAATGAATGAATGAATGAATGAATGAATGAATGAATGAATGAATATACTGGTAGTATGACACTAGACAAGTTACTTAGCCTTTCAAAATCTCAGTTTGCTTGCTCATAATGTGGCATGTGCAATAGTTTCTCGTTTGTAATGTAAGAGGATTAGGTGGAATAACTTATGCTTAGTGCAATGCTTAATACATTGTAATAACTCAAGAAATGTCCATCACTATGATTATTATCATGACTGGGCTTCCTTTTTCCATGATAATGGAGCCCTGTGCCTGGAAAATGAGTGAAGGGATAGGATATAGCAACTTAATACATACAAGACTACAAAGATATGTCTTAAGGATTGATCATTCCCAGTAAAAACTTATTCCACACCAGGTAGACAACATTAAC
>NW_017731525.1:2631883-2640333 GCF_001890085.2 Hipposideros armiger | reverse complement strand
ACCTGATGGGCAAAGTTTTTCATACAAGGAGTGAGATTACTCACTTTAATCTTCATTTCTGTGTACAATATCAGTTCTCATCCATAGCATCTCCTAAAACTCAGCCGTTGTGATCAGATATAAAATTAGTCACAATAAATGCATTGTTTATAGACAAGGAACCAAAAGAAAATGCTTTTAAAGAGAATAGGGTATAGAATCAAGTATTGTAACTTCCATTTTAAAGCTGAAAAAGTGGCGAGTAAGAGGTTAATATGCCCTAGGGCATGAAGCTAGAAAAAAATAAAGTTTTTAGCATGAACTGCCTTTTTTTGATAAAAACACTCATACATGCTGTGGAAGTGGCTCATCCATGACACACATCAGACAGAGAATCAAGTATTCAAGGTTTCAAGGTTTTATTTTCAGAGTAGATATTATAAAATCACCTCCATGCTACTACATTCGATCACCCAGTATTAACTAGGAGATTGCAATCACATATTGAAATGTTGTGGTCGCACACCTTAGATAGTACAAAGTCTAAAGCATTGGAAATTACCTGAAAGGACTTCTGGCTCAGAAGAGCAATATTGAAGGTCTATAAAAGAAAAACTACCCACAAATCTGTGATATATAACATTATTATGCTTTTTATTATGTTGTAAAAGAGGCATGCAAATGAACATGTAATCACTCCAATATTGCCTGTGCCACTTTTTAATGTTTTCTATGTTTCGTGTTTTCTTGTTGGAACTAAGACATTCCTCATGAAGAAACATACTTTGTATCACAGCCAGCAGTTGGGAAATTATAACCAAATGTTTACATATGACAATTAATGTCTTGACTAAACAAAATCAGTATTTCTGAATGAAATAATTATTTTAAATCAGACATACTACACAATATATTTATTTATGCAGTATAAGCTACTTGACTTAGTCAAAGCTATGTGTCATTGGAATAAAAGATAACTTGCTCCTGTAAAGCTGTTTTCTGTCTGAATTTTGCTGATTTCCCTCACTAAATTAAAATATTTTTTATTTTTAAAATTAAATCTAAAACTTCAGAGCCTAATTAGCTCAGAGAGATATAAATCCCCAGAATATGACTTAAAATGGACCCAGAGATGACCTAATCCAATTCTTTCACTTTGTACACGAAAAACATGAAGTCCAGAAAAGTGATATGGTCAGATTCACAGAGCTCGCAGTCCAAAAGCCTTGTGCGATGAATATAATCTAATCAATTCAGAAACCATTCTGTTTGATTTTTAACTCTCTAGACTGACCCTGATAAACACTAGTTTTAGAAAATGAAAGTTCTTTGTAAAGGTCAATATTCAAATATAAACAAAAGATGTTCTGTCAATACGCATATTATTTCCTGTTAAAACCAAGTCTGAGCTTCTTCAGTTTTTTGAACTTTATGGAAATTGTTACTGACAACTTTGAAGAAACTGGGAAACCAAACTGAAACCACCCTCACAATTCTAACATCTTAGAATGCCCACTAGAAATTGTCAGGGAATCATGCCAACTTGATTTTGAGCTGGCAGTAATGCCTGTGTTAATGTCGTTTCTGATAGCAAGACCTAGGGCTCTGGAACCCAGTCTGACCGCTCTTACTCGCTGAGTGACCCTAGGCAAGTTAGGTAGCTTTTCTGTCCTTTAGTTTCCTCGTCTGTTAAATGGAGATGATAATAGCACCTGCTCCATAGGTTATTGTATAATATAAATATATGTAAAACACATAGACTGGTGCCTAGGGTCATAAATGTTGACTGTCATCATTACCATTATGTTGATAACCTAATAATTTAATAACTAACAATTTCCATATAGTCAGGAAAAAAAGTGAAGGAGCCCAGACCTTGGTTTTTAAAAGGAAACAATATGAGAGAACATCTTTCATTTATATTTGAATATTAATTAATTTAATTTTAAAATTTACTTCAGAATTATTTTAAAAATTAATCTTGTCTTAAGTTCACCTAGGTATGTCATCGCCACTTGTAAATCCTAAACTTCCTGCCTTAGATATCCTTGTATATATATTATAGTGCCTGGCAGCTTGCCTTATATATATCAGCTGCTCATAAGCATTTGTTGAATTAATGAAGGTTAAAATAAACCAAGCTCAAAGGAAAAAAAGATTGCTGCCTGCCTCCTTCCCCCTACACACACACACACACACACACACACACACACACACACACACACCCCAACACTGCCCAGTTTATTGGAAGGCACCCAAATCACTGATGAAACATTTGGCTCAAGTCTTCAAAATAGTACACAAATAGATAAATGGTCTTTTTTTTCTTATAGCTTTTAATATCCTGTTTTTTATAAATGACTTTCAGACTCATTTTATATTACGGTTATCTTCTGAAAATGTATTATATCCTAATAGCCAGACTTCTTGCCCTACCTCCAGTCCTAGCTTTTTTGTTTTGGTGCTGATTTTTTCCTCTGAGACATTAATTTAAGTATTCTGCTTGTCAGTGGATGAGTGAATGAATTATTCATTTTATTATGAAACATAAATTTTAAAGAACAGCATTATAACTTCTTTTTATATGCCAAAAATAATAGATCATTGTAGAAGCTATTATGGCACCCTTTATCTAACAAAGGGTGCACTTTTAAAAGCTGTGCCAAACTAATATGTTTTAGTATCACTACAACTCTGAAACTTAAAAGAAGCCAGCTCAGTTTAGTGCCTAAATAAAAATATAAGCTATACCTAAAGTTGGAAATTCGGCAATACTGGAATTCCTTAATTACTATTGGGTTGTCAGAAATAGTCATGACGTATTTTTTTATGGTTTTCATTGCAAAAATGCATCATGACTTTTCCGATGACCCAATATTAACATTAAACAGAACAAATGATTAAGACAAAACCAACATGGCAATCACTGCCTCTTATCCATAACAATAACCCAAACCCTCATTTCCCTTAAAATGTTATCCTCAGGCATATGTGATAGATATAAACTAAGAAAGAGGCCTGAGATAAAAAATGTTAATCTCAATATTAGTTACAATTTATTCTAACTAAAGACCTAGTCTGCACATACTCATAAACATGAATAACTAGACTGAATTGCATTCAATATCTATTAATACAAAACATTTCACCTAAAGTTTCTGATTTTTAAGATCACTGTTAGACATGAATCTTTCAAAGACGTGTCTGCATAGCTGAGCATGTATAACATCTTAGAGTAATTATTGTTTTCTCTTATATGCTATAGCATCTGTTCAACATAATGACAAAAACAATTTTTAATATGTTATAAATTTCTGTCTACATCCTTTCTTTCTCAAACTTATCTCTGTAGTTGTAAGAGCAATGAGATTTAGCTGACTGGCACCCTGTTAGACTCTACAGATAATATGCATATTACTTTCTGGCCCATCTTTATTTTAAAATATTAATAAAAAGCAACATGAAAGATAATCATTACGAACTAAGAAACAGTCATTACATGGAGGAGATAGATTTACTCAATGACAGAGAAGTGGATGAACCTAGGCAGTTAAGGCTGCTCAGGAGCATGAAAAGCAATCCTGATTATTTTAATTTCCTAAACTCTTTAGTGTTCTGAAAGGCTCTTTAAAACTTCATATTCTTTCACATTTGTCTGTCGCTATTATCTTGTCCAAAGCTCTCAGTCACCTTCATGATACCCAGAAAGACTGTTAGCATCTAACTGGCAAGATTTAATCAGAGTTTATTGCTCAGATAAAAACACTGCCATTTTTTTTAAATCTTTTTATTAAATTTACAAACTTGGGCCTCCACATTAGGGATCAAAAGGTTTCCTCTACTGGAATGCAATGTTATACTTCTCATAATAAAACACCCTTTCCTTTTATTTGGTAAAGAGAAAAAGGCTTTTTTTTCTTGAAGCAGCACCCAAGAAATTTCCTTGAGACTATGTTCAGGGATGATAATCTCATTAACAAAAAAAGTTGAATTTAAACACCTGGCTCTTGCACATGGATATATTACAAAAGCAAAGTAATCACACTAGGTTCCCACAACACAGCAGTAATACCGCTGATTCAGAAGTCAGATACTAGGAAAAATGTAGAAGGCCTATATACACACAGACACATAATAACAAAAATTAGAACTTTCCTTGACAACATTTAATTTTAGCCCCATTTTAGATCTCAAAGAAAAGTGCTTAGATGTACTCTTTCCAAAAAAACTACTTTTTCCTTTATAATGCCTACCAATTGCCCCTTTTGAGATTAGATAATCATATGTTCTGATTTGGAAACTCATGGATTCCAAAACTACTGAGAGTATGCACTGACTGTCCACCAGCACCACGGCAGGCATTGATGAAAAGGAAGCCGTGAGTACCATTACGATTATGTTCAGTAAGTATTAAATTTTATTAATTATAATGTAATTATGAGTATGTAAAAGGCTAATTGCTATTCTGTATATCATCTCTTAATAATAACCACTATTTGTTGAGCCCATTAGATGCCAGGTACATTATGTACATTAGTCAATACATTCGTCAATAAGATAAGCTTTATATATACACGATGCTTATCTTACTGACTAATATATATATACAGATGAGAATTATATATATAAATATACTACATATACATATGCATAATATATCGGTATAAATAGAAAACCAGGACGGAAAATTGTCTGAGGTCACAGATAATTAGTTAGCTATAGTAAAGTAGGATTCAAACTTAAGTTTGTCATTTGCTTCTAGTGAATCAAATATTAGCTAAGCCTGAGATAGCTATTCATAGTTATTCATTACATAGCTATTCACTATATATAATTCACTCATGCTCTGCCTTACTTACAAAATTTGGTATAAAACCTTAATACATGTGTTTTTTAATAATTAGGTATTCTATGTATAAAATTTCAAAATGCTAGCTATAAGTGCCTCAAGAAAATGTATTTTAGGATTAATCATAGCACATACCCAATCTAAAAACAACATATCTAAATAAGTTATTTTTTATATCATAAATACAAATCTACAGAGAAATATAGTTCATATATTTTATGAGTCTGCACATGTACAATACCACATTGTGCTACCAAATAAACTATTAGACTATGCATATTTTTGGGATTTTAATTATTATATTGCTTTACTACAATTCCCGCTAGTAAGACAGATTTTAATACACATACAAAATTTCATATATTAAAAGGATTGTTGTTCTTCAACATAATAATCTTAGAGGACTATTCATGTATATTCTTATATACCAAATGATTTTTGCAGCTCCTCTTTAAAAATTATCTCCTCTTTAAAAATTATCTTCAGAGCTTGTTAACACAGTTGCACCCTCCTGACTTCATAGTTATAACTGCTTTGGGAGAGCAAAAACTTCATGCCCCCAAATAGTATTACTCTGTCTTATTCAGTAGGCCCAGATTTTAAATACGTTTGGCTGATTGCAAAAAGTAAATCTATCCTCCACAAATGAAAATGCTCTACCACTTAGAATATTCAAGAGAATGTGTAATGATAGAATTGAAAAGGAAATCCAAGGCTGATTCATTGAAATAAGAGATTTCCCAATGTGACTACTTTCAAAGGAAAAAATTAGGGGTATATAATAACATTTTTTAAAAATTGCATTATTTTATTTATCACATTTTATTATACCTTAAAATATTTTGCCTAATGAAGTTTACGCAGTTCAAATTTATCTTCCTAAAGAAGAAAAAGTGAGGGAAAAATTATCCCATTCATTTTCAAATTAAATATGAAATGAATTATCATTCATTTCTAGATATTCTGCCATCAGAGTTGTAACCTTAATAAACAAAAATCAAATGTGTATAGATTTTTTGAACCCTGAAACTGGTTGGAGGAAGGGTGACCTAACAGATAACATGCATGGGAAAAAACAGGCTATGATTAGAAATTGTGGATAATCAAGAATTAACTGAGGTTGAGAACACAACCTTGACATCAAGTTTTTTCCTACTCTAATGAATTAGACTGACCCCCAGCATTTGGCTTTAATAAACAGAAATGTCAGGGAAGTTTAAACCCCCATGCTTATTCATGATTTCTCAGCTTTGAACCCTCATGATTACATTAATCTTCTGTAACAGTTCCCAATTTTATACTTTGGCATACTATTTTCTAGGAGGTAGTAAATGGTTAGAACTATGTAAATGCTTTCGTAGCATACTATACATTATAGGACCTCACACACTTTGGGTAATGACTTATTAACATCCCCAAATTCCAAAAGTGCAAAGACCAGGTCTGTCTGGCTTTCCATTTATCCCCAGGGCCTAGCAAGCTGCCTGGTAAATAGTAGACAAATAGCGAAAGGGACAAAGGAATGAAGGAAAGAGTTTTAAAAGGATTTTGTTTAGTGATTTAGTTTCTTTGTAGAGTAGACCTTTATACATAGTGCAAGTAAATGTCTTTAAACTGGCAGTACAATTTCTTTATCAATGAGTATATTGATTATGTTTGAAATATTATGCTGATAACATTAAACATGTATTTCTTTTCTCTTACTCTTATCCCATGTCCTTCAAGTAATGAAGAAAAGTCTGTGAGAAAGTCTCATAAGTTCTGGGAAAATCACACATCTCAACAAATCTTTTCACTCAATGAAGGATAATTACTCTGAAAGGGATAGTTTACCTTCATAAACAGATCTTAACACTAATAAACCCACAAGAAGGACTTGGGAATTCATTATATTTGAAAAATATCACATTGAGAAACCACACTAAGACCTTATTCAATGGACTCATTTAAAATGCTACATGAACTCAAACAAAGAAGTATTTCTAGCAGATCGTCCTGCTTCTTTATCCACCTAGCTATTGGATAACGCTACGAAGCATTCTCTTATAAAGGAAGAGATAAATACCATATAATGAGCAGCCAAGAAGCAGCTCCAGCTATGGCTGCTTAAAAACGTAGGCCCACTCTTGCCAGACCTTCTAATTTTTCAAGAGAAGCCAGAAATATTTTTATGTGAATCTCTTAACATTTTAGTGTTGGTAACTAATCTAAAATTTTTGGAGACTGTAGAGGACTTCAGCTTCTGCTTAGGAGTTAGAAATTCACCAGATACCCTGGTTCCTACTCTAATAACTAGAACAAGATGGCTAAGCTACAAAATCTTAGGTTTTTCTTAAAAAAAAAACAAAACAAAGAAAAAACACATTGGGGAGTTGAGAACACTAAGAAACCTAAATGAGGAGATATGTCCTTTCTAGGACAAAAGAGATACATGGCTATTTTCATCCCTGATGAAGTAGCAGGAAAAGGAAGTATCTGCCATAAAGAGAAGTAAGACAAAATGAGCCACACTATTCATGAACTTTTAAAAACTGTACATGGGTTGGGATTACGAATTACATATCTGAGGATCTCTAGCCACAGAGCACGTCTGCACCCATCCCACCAGCTGTGTCTTCATCAACAGCATGCATGTACTTTAATGAAGGCTGGAGGTGGAACAGGAGAAATAAAAGCGGTCTTCTGAGGCATGCAGACCTTTCCCAAGTGCAAGGGGACAATCCACTGGGACTGGGGGCAGGAGAGGAATGATAAGAAAAGTCCCCTCAAGGCTTTTACCCTTCACTGGTGCTTGGAAGCAGATCTCGGAAGGTAGGATCAGATGAGCAGAGGGTTAAGAGACTTCCGAACTATACCAGAGCTGGGAGCGGAACCTGTAGGAAATATCATACGGCCTAACACACATATGTATGGGTTGAAGTCCCAGAAAAAGAAGGAAGTGAGGAAAAAATATCCCTGAAACTTCTCAAATTTGATTAAAAAACAAAAAAAGTGAAGGTGAATAGATATTTCCAGGCAAATAAATAGACAGCCCAAAAAACCCACTGTGGATGCCAAATAAAATACCTACAGCCCAGTAATGACTACCAGTTTTCAGAACTTTCCTCTAAACTAAATATTGTCCATAATTCTCTACATAGTTTACTGCCAATCCTATCACTAAGCAACAAGTATAGCCAGTAAACCGTTTAATCTCAAATTTACTAGTCTCATCTTCAAATAAGATTATCTGGAAACAAGATAACCTTGGTGTCTGGAGATGAAAAGCAGTCATAAGCGTATGATTAGACTGAGAGTTGTTTGATGACAGGATCCCTCTTTCTTTGATTTTAAATCCCCAGTTTCTGGTGCACAGAAGTTCCAAGGGAATGTTTACTGATCAGAAGAATGTAACATATTTTTATGAGCATTCTAGAGTCAATAAATTAACAAAATACAACTTTTATTAACTAGCATAGTTATTCTTGCTTCATTCATATTTGCATTTTTTTTATTGTTAGTTTCAGGTGTACAGAACAATGCAATAGTTATCCTTTTCATCCTCACAGAGTAACAACCCCCCTCCCCCCATGTATTGCCCTCCCACCCCCATTATCATGCTTATCTATTACAATTCCATTGA
>NW_017731525.1:2612956-2631683 GCF_001890085.2 Hipposideros armiger | reverse complement strand
ATATTGTATTTACCATATTGTATTGTCTCATCCCTTCCCCTTCTCCTTCATCCCCACCCCCTCCCAACTAACAACCCTCATTTCTTCCTCTGTGTCTCTGAGATTATCTCCATCCACTTCTCCCATCCATTCAGTTCCTTAGAATCCACATATAAGTGAGATCATATGATATTTGTATATTTGCATTTTTTTAATAATCTCTATTGTACATAGAGGAAACTACATACCAAGACACAATTACCTTGGTTATAATGTCAATGAGACATGGTGTCATTTCTCATCCATTTAACATCATCATATAGACCTAGGGTGAGAATGCTCTACTGATGTTTTATTGCTTTAGGAAATTTAAGCAAAACTAGCATAAAGTTAGTCTCTAAAGAAGTTTATAAGAATAAGGGGATAATGTCTATTTGCAAAACTAGAGCCAGAAGAATTAAAAATATCACCCATTTTTAACTAGAAAGGATCCAGAGTATCTAGCAACCAGAAAACCAAACTGTTAAAGACGGACATTGAGAGGAGAGCAAATTTCACTGAAGGACCCTTTAAAGAAGCTGCCTTCCCATGATATATTTCAGCCAAGTAGAAGACAGCCCAGATGCATTGTGGGATGATAAAACCTACCTTGGAGAAATATAAAGGTAAATTGGCAGCACAAATATAACTGTAAGTGAGTAAATGAGATAAAATATCAGTATTGCCTAAATAGAGCCCACATGTCAGAGTGAGTTTTAATTAATCGAATGCTATAAAGGTTTCTCAAAAACAACTATAAAATATAAATAAATTGTGGTTTGTGTAAAAACTTGGTGAAGGTAATATTTTGCCAATGTTGTTGAAAATCTACCTTAATATTTATAGTTGATGGCAATTACATTTGCTCTATCGGATTTAGCGAGAACTGTAATAAAAGCTGTAGGAACACTGTTGCAAAGATGTTGTCATAAATAAGTCAAGCCTTAAACAGTTCTATACTAACTTTAAAGAACCATGGGAATTAAATGAAGCAAAGAGAAACCAACCTACGATGTTATTGTGAATACAGTGTTTGTTAATCCTCCTATAAAATGAATCTCCCATAATCCTCACGAAATACACTGTGATAAAAATCAATGTCAAAACTTGTCACTACAGAATTTCCAAGATACTAAAAGCCCTTCTAAGAGAAAAATGAGGCATCCATTTTTATTACATAGAGTGTTTAATGGAAAATAGATCAAAATAAATAAAACTGAACACTGTTAACAATTATGGAAGGAGAAAATCTCACTGCAAAGTAAAAGTCAGAATTACAGAACATACCTGCAATTACTATAGTCTGTAAAATGTGGGTTCTATTAATGCTTGAATAAGGCTGTGAAGAAAAATTATGTCTGGCACCTACAGGTGGCATTGGAAGGTGATTAATTAGCACATTTCTATCTGAAGCCCACAGAACTGGCTTTACTGAGAACATGTTTTCTGAGCAGTCATTCTTAGTGAGTTGCCCCAATCCTATGCTAACGAGATAGATCGGCTGAACCTTGGAGGTTTCATGCATGCATTTAGAGGGTAGTTATAAGAAGTCTCCAAGTGGGCTGTACTGGGTCCTGTCCCTCCCTGGAGAGAAATATGCTCTGAGAACAAACTGAAGCCCCATTCAGCCCCAAAACTGAGCCTTCTCAGTGCATGGGCTAGAACTTCCTCCAAATATGATTCTAAAGTTAGTTTACAATGTAGCAATCCCAGGATTTTTACAAGGATTTAGGCTTTCCATTGACATTTTTATCTTTGTTTGTTGGGTTTTTTTTAATTGATACTAGGGCCAAATGCCAGCACTGACCTTCACTTGCTATGATTTTAGACAAGTATCTTAACTTCTCTGTGCCTCTAAAAATTTATAATTTACCCAACTATAAATTCTCATAAGTTTCTTAAGAGAATTAAGTGTCTGGCACATAATACTCATGATACAAGCATTTCCTATTTTATTGGAAATATCCAAATCAAATCTTATTGCTTCAATCAGTTCTGAACCAGATGACAATAAAAGAATTAGCTGCCAGAGATTTTTATCTAGTGAGGGACATAAGAACAATTTCCAAGAAAAGATCTCTGTGAGGAAAGATTTTTTAAGAGGGCAAACAATAATTGCTAGGTGAATCTACTTGAGCAAAATCATCTTTATAAGTTTAATAGGTATAAACGAACACCTTCGTAGCGTGGTTTCCAAAAACATCAAGTTTTCTTCTTACTTTCACTCTCCAACTTCAAAACACACCTTTTCTCCAAGTTCATTCATACTTTGAATGTCAATAGTTAGCGATATAACATTTCCATTCCAAAAGCTCAACTACTCCTAAGGATATTGGAAGGTAGGGAAGAGATGGTCACACATTTAAGCATTATTACTACTTTATTCCTTGGAGTTAAATGAGTATGTATTTCCTGAGAACCAATGTTGATAAAAACAAAGCAAGCAGAGGATACTTTTGAGAAAGATAAAGAGCAGAAAGAGTAGATTAAAACCTCCAAAGACAAAGTTCCATCTTCTTCACACCCTTGCCCTGGGCTAGGTAAGGCGTTTTATAAAGTCTGATGAATTATAGAATGACATTCTGTAGAGGACTTCTTACCCGACCTCCACATAACAAAAGCATCAGATTAACCCATACCCTCCCCTCCCATTGTAAAGCAGATTTGGCATGTAAATCTGGCATGCTGACTGCTGGAGGCTACCTGGCTCCTCTCTGTTACCTCAGCTCCCAATAATTATGGTGGATGCCTGTCAAGAGCAGTTAGGTTTGTTCCCAACCTATTCATGCCAATTCCATTTGTTATAAGTATGTACTAAAATCAAACATACAGTAAAATAATGTGTTTTAAAAAGAAAGGTGTTGCTTCTGAGCGTCTTAATTTGACTTGCCTCCCACAAAGTGGAGCCTAAGACAAAGGTTTACTTATTGGTAGTTAACGTGATTCCAAGAGCGGAGAACCAGAAACAGCAGAAAACCAATATACGGTGTGTTTTTTAGGTGGTCATTGCTATTAGCAACAGGGGCTGAATTCCTCCTGGAACCTCCTGATGAGCCATGTGAAATGGATATACAAGGTCCCATCTCTCATCGACCAGAAGTTCCTCATGGGGCATAATTCCCTTGCACATGCATGAGGCTGCTGCACCCACATTCTGGGAGTTTCCCTAAAGCATATCAAAGACATCTCACTGTGGCATTAGAAAGCCCTGGTGAACAGTGCAGCTGAGGCTGCAGCTGTCAGTTTACACCTACAAAATGCTTGTGGCTGCAACAATAACTGGAATAAAAGGTGGACAAAGATGATGTGAAATATCCAATGCACTATAAAAAATTAAGCTAATTGCTTTAGAAAACCATAAAGGCAAGTAGCTAATAAAATATTGCTATCAAATTTGATGTAGGCAAAACAACCATGTAAGGTTAGAAAAACAATTGTATAGATTTTTTTTATATAAAGATTTTTATTGGGGAATTGGGGGGATGGGAACAGTGCTGGGGATTGGGGGAAGGGGAACAGACAAGTTGCTGTTCTTTTGTTCTTCAATCTAGTTGTGGAGGACGTTGCTTCACTGGCCCAAGTTGGGACCATCATTGCGCTCTTCCCTGGTGAGGCAGATCAGTCGCCGGCTTCTGGACGGCCGCTCACTGCAGCTGCTGGCTGCTCACGCCGGCTGCTGGCTACACACGGTAGCCCGTGGCAACCCACTGCCACAGGGGCTGCAGCCTACGCCGTCAAGCCCAGCTCCAGGTTGAGCTGTTGTTCAGCATCTTAGCTGTGGAGGGCAGTGTCACTGGCCCTCACATGTGGGATCTGAACCGGGGCCCTCTGGCATCCCAAGCCAGTCCTTAACCATCGCACCACTCGGCCAGCCCAACAATTGTATAGATTTTTAAATTGCTTTACAAGAGTCTGTAATTTCTCACTCCACTTGAACAAAAATGAATTTGGATATCATAAAAATGCGTTATGTTTGTGATGTATGCAAAAAATACTACAGATAACTTCAGTAAGATCTGTGCTCAAAGACAAGGCTTCCAACTGTAGATTAAAAGGTTGGTAAATGAATGTGTACTTATATTTTTAGGTTAGGCAAAGTGTTTAAGATAAGTATGTGTCATGTTTTCATTATGCCCCAATTTATCCAATTTTTTGTAATGGTTCCAATTGCATTAGATAAATGGAGCTCTTACTGTGTTTTCCTGAAATCCCTAGTTTCACAATATTGCCAGGTAGCATGGTAAAAGCACTCCTGAGATTATCAGATATACATTGCATAAATTATTACCATATAGTTATATGAACTATTTTAATTAATAGAAAATGCTGCATATCCAATATTCTGAAGATTAGTTGAGTAGCCACTACCTTTATTCAGGACACCAGAAGAGCTCCTAACTGGCCTACCTATTTCCAGCTTCAATCCATTCTCTACAGTGCAAATCTTTCTGAAGTGTAAATTTGATCTTGTCATCTTTTGCTGGAAATTCATTGGCCTGGGATGAAATTCACTCTTTATTCTGGTTCATAGGGCCATTCATTCATCCATTGTTAATTGAGCATCTTCTATATACCAGACTTTGCTTAACTCTGTGTCCTAATCGCTTGTCATCACTACGTGCTCACAATACAAACTCCAGCCATGAGAATATTCATCTTTTCCCAGGGCTTAGCTCAATTGTTGAGATGAGCCCTCCAGCTCTTTGAAGACTCTACTGAATTGAGTGGCCCTTGGAAGTAACCAGGCATTACTTCTCAGTAACACCTGTTCAAACGATCATGTCCTGCCCATTGGTTCTGACTGTCTTCATGGGGGAGGACCATTCAAACCTTCCAGAAAGACACCTGCTGTATTTTAGCTACCCTATCTCTGGTTCATTTTACTTTACACTCCAGAAACATACTTCTCAAAAACTCTCTCCAGTGCCAGTGGGAGGAAAGCATTCAGTAGCCCTTGTACTATTTCTCTGCTTCATGTAGTTTTAGTTTAGACAGGAGCGTCACCTTTTATTTTACTCTTACTGGTTATTCCAAAAATTGCCTGCCTCTAAGTTTTCTAACTCCACCTCTTTCTATAGCACATCAGTTTCACAATCTTGTTACAGTCATTATTGAACAAAAATTAAGATAGGTCTCTATTACATTAAAATATATCATAAAAATAAAAGCATAGTAATAGAACAAATTACTAATAGTGGAAGACAAATTGATAGGATTCTTAATACTAGATTCTTTTATTTTTTAAAGCTACTTATTTTAAATCAAATTAACATATACAATGAAGCAAGAACTATTTTTGAAGTTATTATTTTTAAATCACAGAGTCTGAGTTACTTCTAAATTAATAGAGTTAATTCTAAATTTAAAAAACCTTAACTGAAGAGGCTTCATTTTTGCCTTTTATCATAAGAATATTCTCATCTTTTTCCACAGGTAAGGCTGGATCTATCACTAGCGTTAGTCAACTGTAGGAATGTTTTATCTGTACATCGCCATAGTTAATACAAAACCTACTCTCATTAAATGTTTGGAGGAATAATGTCCATGTTTCAATTTTAGATTCTAAAATTACTGATAACTTGGGCCGGCCGAGTGGTGCGTTGGTTAACAGCTGGCTTGGGATGCCAGAGGGCCCAGGGTCGGATCCCACATATGAAGGCCAGTGACACTGCCCTCTACAGCTAAGATGCTGAACAACAGCTCAACCTGGAGCTGGGCTGCCATGAGTCGCCGGCGGCGGCGAAGGCTGCAGCCCCTGCTGCAGTGGGTTGCCATGGGCTACCTGTGTAGCCAGCAGCCAGCGTGAGTGGCCAGCAGCCGCCATGAGCGGCCGTCCAGAAGCCAGAGACTGATCTGCCTCGCCCAGGAAGAGCCCAATGATGGTGCCAACTTGGACCAGTGAAGCGACGTCCTCCACAACTAGACTGAAGAACAAAAAGACAGCAACTTGTCTGTTCCCCTTCCCCCAATTCCCCAATAAAAATCTTTAAAAAAAATAAATAAATAAAATTACTGATAACTACTAAATGGAGTGTTGACTACTGAATACTGTGGAAATGAACATGGTATTGAGGAAACCAGTAGAAAAAGCCCTGCTTGTATGACCTTGCATAAGTCATTTATCTTTTGGGGGGGTCAAAATTTCCTCATCTGTATAATGAGACGATCACACTGGATTGTCTCAAAGATTTTTTTTAAAGATTTGTATTAAAAATATAGCTAACATAAAGTGTTATATTAGTTTCAGGGTACACCATAATTATTCAACATTTATATACCTAAAGAAGTGATCACCATGATAAGTCCAGCAAGCATCTGACACTGCACCATGCTATCGCAATGTTATTGGCTATATTCCCTATGCTGTATATTACATTATTTGTTTTATACTTGGAAATTTGGACCTCATATTCACCTTCACCTTCCCTTCCTTTTTAATTTTTCAATTAGAGTTGGCATTTAATATTATTTTATATTAATTTCAGGTGTACAGCATAGTGGTTAGACATTTATATAATTTGAGAAGTGATAACCCTGACTCGTCTAATACCCACCTGGCACTATACATAGTTATTACATATTATGGACTATATTCCCTATGCTTTACTATCATACCCATGACCACTTTTTAACTATCAACTTGTACTTCTTAATCCCTTCACCTTTTTCACCCGGCCCCCCAACCCTTCCCATTCATTACTCCAACAAATCTAATACTCATCTGACACCATACATAGTTATTACAATATTATTGACTATATTCCTTGGGCTATACCCTACATCCACATAACTACTTTGTATCAACCAATTTGTACTTCTTAATTCCTTCCTCTTTTTTTACCCACACCCCCAACATCCTTCCCACCTGGCAACCATCAAAGTGTTCTCTGTATCATGAGTTTGTTTCTGTTTTGCTTTTTTATTTTGTTTTTTCTTAGATTCCACATATAAGCAAAATATTGCATCTGTCTTTCTCTGACTGACACTCCACTCAGTATAATATCTTCCCAGTCCGTTCATGCCATCACACATAGAAAAAACCTACTCCCTTCCATGGCCGAGCAATATTACAGTGTACATGTGTACCACCCCCTCTTTATCCATTCTTCCATCAATAGCCACTTGCGCTGCCTCCACATCATGGCCATTGTAAACAATGCTGCAATGGACATATGGATGCACACATCCCTTAGTGTTTTGGGTTTCTTTGAATAAATACTCAGAAGTGGGATTACTGGGTTCTTCTTTGTCTCTTGTTATAGCCTTTTTTAAAAGTCTATTTTATCGGTGTAAGTATTGCTACTTCAACTTTTGTTTGTTTGTTTCCATTTTCATTAAATATTTTTTCCATCCCTTTACTTTCCATCTGTGTGTGTCTTTCAATCTGAAGTGAGTCTCTTGTAGGCAGCATATGTAAGGGTTTTGTTTTTTTATCCATTCAGTCATCCTATGTTTTTGATCAAAGCATTTAATCCACTTACATTGAAAGTAATTGTTGATATTTAACTATTGCCATTTTACTATTCATATTTTTTATCTTTTTCTTTTTCTTCATCTTAAAGAAGTCCCTCTAACATTCCTTGTAATACTGGTTTGATGGTGATAAACCTCCTTAGCATTTTCTTGTCTGGGAAACTCTTTATCTGTCCTTTGATTTTAAATGATGGACTTGCTGTGTAGAGTACTTTTGGTTGTAGGTCCTTTCTTTTCATCACGTTCAATATTTCAGGCCAGTCCTTTCTGGCCTGCAAAATTTCTTTTAAGAAATTAACTGACAATCTTAATGGGAGATCTCTTGTAGGTAACTAAATGCTTTTTTCTTGCTGCTTTTAAGATTTTTTCTTTATCTTTAACCTTTGCCAGTTTAATTATAATGTGTCTTGGTGTGGGCCTGTTTGGATTCATCCTGTTTGGGACTCTGCACTTCCTGGACTTGTATGTCTATTTTTTTCACCAGGTTAGGAAAGTTTTCAGTCACTATTTCTTCAAATATGGATCTCATTCCCTTGCTATCTCTCTTCTCCTTTTGGTACTCCTATGATGCAAATGTTGTTATGCTTGATGTTGTCCCAGAGGTTTCTTAAACTATTCTCATTTTTTTTTATTCATTTTTCTTTTTGCTGTTCCAAACGGATGTTTTCTGCTACTTTGTCTTCCAAATTGTTGATTCAATCCTTTGCTTCATCTAGTCTGCTGGTGATTCCTTTTAGTGGATTCTTCATTTCAGTTATTGTATTCTTCACTTCTGAGTGTTTTATTTTTGTTGTTTTATGGTTTCAATGTCCTTTTTATGCTTGTTATCTCTTTGTTGAGGTTCTCACTAAGCTTCTTGAGCATCCTTATAACCATTGTTTTGAACTTGGTATCTGGTAGGTTGCTTGCTTCCATTTTGTTTAGTTCTTTTTTTAGAGTTTTCTCCTGTTCTTTCATTTGGGATGCATTTCTTTGTTTCCTCATATTGGCTGCCTCTCTGTGTTTATTTCTATGTATTAGGTAGATCAGCTACATCTCCCAGTCTTGCCAGGTGGCCTTATGTAGTAGGTGCCCCATTGGACTCTGGCACATTCTTTTTGGTAACCTGCTCTGTGCTCCAGAGTGTCCCTTGTGTGGGTTGTGTGTGACCTCCTATTATAGTTGAGCCTTGATTGCTATTGGCACATCAGTGGGTAGGATTAACCCTCAGTTTGATTAGCTGTAGGGTTTGGCCATGTCCTCACCTTATGGGCTGCTGTGTGGGGTGCTTACCCCACTGTGTGGGATTCATCCCAGTGGGCTCTGATGCCTGTTGAGACTGTGCTTTGTGTGTGTCACTTGTGGGGCTAATTGGGCAGTGCTGTGATGTGGTCTGAAGCCAACCTCCAAGTATGTTGGTCCTGGGACCTCTTGGAACGGGCTCCAGTACAGGCCCAGGTGACCCACTGCCTGTGACTTCTTGATAGGAGCTACAAAGTGATCCGTGGTTGTTTGCTGTCTGTCCTAAACATGGAGGCACATGAGAGAGGTCACACTGTGAACCAAAGATGGCTTCCACCAGTACCAGGCCTGGGGTAGCTCCACAAAAAGCCAGGAGACCCTGAGGCCTGCTGCCACCTGCCAGCTCCCTTAAGGTTCAGCCACTGATAAAGCCTTGTGTGGTACACAAGTTGGGTGAGGCTGGGTCTCAGGGAGTCACTAGAGTGGGAAGAGTTGTGGTTACCAGGTTAATGTAGATTCTGTTTTGGAGCCAATGTTGAGCTTGGAGCTACTCAGCAAAACTCTCAGAGCATGTCCTAGGTGCCAGTCGCTGCCTATCTAGGGCCCGAGGTCTCAGATAATTTTCTAAGAAAGAATGCAATGCAGGCAGGGCTGACTGTTCACCAAGAAAGTGCCTCTGGGGTTAGACAAGTTGGGTGGGGTGGGGTACCAGCAGAGCTTACCATATCAATTCAGATTCAGATTTAGCCATGGGTGTGAGGGAGGGCTCAACATAGGAATGAGGGCACCCACCTGTTTGCTGCACAGGAGAAGGACCCCATGTGGGAAAATGGTGAATGTCCTCCAATCCTTGTCCAAAAGTCACACACCCCAGTCCCCCCCTCACATGTCCCTGACGCCCCCCAAGTAACCATCCCTCTGCTGGAATCCAGAGTAAGTGCCCATGAATGAGTGAGCCTGTGTGCAGGCCCTTTATGAGGACATCTGGGGTTTTCCACAGCCTTTCTTCCCACCCATATGGTTAGAATCCCCACTGTTTTTCACAGCCAGGTATTGTGGGAGTTCCTCTTCCCAGCACCAGTACTCCAGGCTGGGTGCCTGGTGTGGGGCTAGGGTCCCTTGCTCCTCTGAAGGAAACCTCTGTGGCTAAGATATCCCTCCTGATTCTCAACTGCCACACCAAGGTTTGGGGCCAGACTGTTTTGAGTCTCTGCCCCTCCTACTAGTCTCCAGATGGCTTCTTATATCCTTTTTTTTATATCCTTAGTTATAAAACTTTTGTTCAGCTAGAATTCAGATGGTTCTCCAGGTTGATTTTTCTATAATTTAGTTATAATTTTAATGTGTTCACGGAAGTAAGCAGGCACACAGTGTTTATCTACTCTGCCATTTTGGATCTCAAAGATTATTTTTTAAGTCTGATTCATTTTTAGCACTTACTTGGACTCTGTTTTCAGTCATCCTTTTCATACATGTTGATGCAGGTAGTTGAGAGTTTTGTTTGTTTGTTTGTTTACATAGAGCTGTGCAATTATGTTTTTTCCACATTGGCTTTTATCCTCTGCCACAATCTTCTTTTTCTTCCTTCCAAAACATTTCTCCTTCTCTCCAATGTGGGTGTTGATAAGCAATGATACTCAACATATCAGACCTTGCTTGTCAAGGCAGCTCACTGCCATAAATTGGTAGCCTCCTTGGAAAGCTACAGGATCGCTTGTCAAAAGTCAGGACACTCTCCACAACATTCTCCCCAATGTCCAAGGCACCAAAAGAAAAGTGATGGAAGCTCTGCACACTGCTGGTGCAAATCTCCAAGGTCTGCTCTAGCAGCCTGACTTCAGTGTTTTCAGTAAAGCTACATGGAGCAAAGATTGCTATAACTGGTGAATGCAGAGAAACAGGTTTCAGTATCTATTAACATGGAGGGATGTATCCATTTTATTGGTACAGGCTGTTTTCAAGCTTTGGATAAATAAGGCTTGAGTTGCAAAAAGTTTCAAACTATGGCCCTTTTTAACTGAAAAGGAGATTGAAAATATCTGACATTAAAAGTACAACCTTCCCAGGCCAGCCGAGTGGCGTGATGGTTAAGAACTGGCTTGGGATGCCAGAGGGCCCCGGTTCGGATCCCACATATGAGGGTCAGTGACACTGCCCTCTACAGCTAAGATGCTGAACAACAGCTCAACCTGGAGCTGGGCTGCTGTGAATCACCGGTGACGGCTTGGCTGCAGCCCCTGCTGAAGTGGGTTGCCATGGGCTACCGTATGTAGCCAGCAGCCAGTGTGAGCGGCCAGCAGCCACTGTGAGCGGCCGTCCAGAAGCCGGCGACTGATCTGCCTCGCCCGGGAAGAGCCAATGATGGTGTCAACTTGGGCCAGTGAAGCAACATCCTTCACAACTAGACTGAAGAACAAAAGGACAGCAACTTGTCTGTTCCCCTTCCCCCAATTCCCCAATAAAGATCTTTAAAAAAAAAAGTACAACCTTCCCACCCCAACACTTGACAGTAGGTTTTAGAAACAATGTCAATGATTACCTCAGTAGTTTTGCTACATTATCCATTAATTTACCTATTCTATACGTACCTTTTTGAATGTTTATTAGGTGTCAGATCTTATACTAGGTACTGGGGATACAAAGATAAAAGACAACCTCTACATTAGAGGTTCACTATCCCATGGGAAGTCAAGCAGGTAAAGAGACAAGGGATTCAGTAGGGACATACTCAAATAAATCTTGTCTATTAACTTGAAACTTGTCACCAGTTTTATGGGATTAGTAGTAAAAGGCCTCTGAACTGAAATGAACCAAGCAACAGTAAAAGATCACTATGGAATACACTGCTATGCTATTGATTGGCTCCTATTTGTCATACACATTAATGATGAAAAGCAATATGTAAGTGCTAAGTATGAGTATTTTCACCATCCAGTTAATAACTTAATTGTGACATTTGGGTGATAAGTCGAGCTTCAAGCAACATTCAAACTATCACTAAAATGCAATAGCATGGTGTCATCAAATATAGCGATCCAAAGATTATAAAATTTTATGTATGTTTTTATGCATTGCCTATGTACTAGTCAGCAAATCTATAACAGTAATTTGTAATAGACATAAATTGACATTAATATAATAGCTGTATATTTAAGGTAACTGTCCATTTTGTCTCACAGTCCACAAAATGTGCAATAATTATGAGATGTATGAAGTCTCCCTATGGGAACCATGGACCTGAATCAAAAAAGGCAGTCAACCCATGGGAATTCAGCAGGGAGGGAGCTGGGAGAAAAAATACCCAGACGTCACTGCTCTCCCTCCCTCTTAGAGACCCAGAGGCTAAACCCAATTAGAAGCTAGAGAGCCCATTGATGAGGTCCATACAGGCTAACCTCCCAGGACACAAAAATGGTGGAGAAAGGTTAGGTGTGGAGGGAGAGTTAAAAGATATCCAGCACAGTAGTAACAGTAGCAGCAGTAGTATCTAGAAGTATAGAAAAATGTGTGCTGAATGCTGACTCAAGTAGGTATTTATTCAACCCCATGACCAACAATGTAGATTTCGAGATTGAAACGAGAGTGAGTGCTAATGCCATTGTGTGCCATGTTCTATTAGTGACTGAAGAACCCTAAGCTAGAACGAAATTGGGTACATGATATAATAAATATCCCAAAAGATGTTAATACAGTGGAGTGATTGGCTAAAGTCAATATAATAACATTAATTTGGAAAAAGTAAATGTTATATTTTACGTTACAAAACAATCACTCAAAAAAGAAAATAGGGCCGGCTGAGTGGCGCAATGGTTAAGAACTGGCTTGGGACGCCAGAGGACCCCGGTTTGGATCCCACATATGAGGGCCAGTGACACTGCCCTCTACAGCTAGGATGCTGAACAACAGCTCAACCTGGAGCTGGGCTGCCATGAGTCACTGGCGATGGCATAGGCTGCAGCCCCTGCTGCAGTGGGTTGCCATGGGCTACCGTGTGTAGCCGGCAGCCAGCATGAGCGACCAGCAGCCACAGTGAGCGGCCGTCCAGAAGTCGGCGACTGATCTGCCTCGCCCTGGAAGAGCGCAATGATGGTGCCAACTTGGGCCAGTGAAGCAACGTCCTCCACAACTAGACTGAAGAACAAAAGGACAGCAACTTGTCTGTTCCCCTTCCCCCGATTCCCCAGCGCTGTTCCCATCCCCCCAATTCCCCAATCAAAATCTTTAAAAAAAAAAGAAGTAGATATGATAAAAGCTTGAGAATTTTAACTGACCAGAAATGCAATGGAAGAATGTTCAACTTCCTTCTATAAACAGAAGTACAAAATCAAAGCGAAGAAAGGACTAGGTCTATTGTCAGAATATAAATTAGAAGATGGGGACTGATAAACATGGTGAAGATCAGAAATGTCTCTAAACAATCCTGCTGATCCCGGAGCCCCTGAGCCCAGCCACAGGCCGTTGCCTCCACCAGAGAAGCTCTGAGTCAGCTTTGTGTTAATAACCAATTAGAGGTTTTGATCATTCGGCTTTTAGATACAATTTGAATCATTTCTTTATGTAACTTCAATTGTTCCCAGGTGAGAAATTTGAGATATTTCAGAGGACTGGCAATATCCCAGTAATTTTCCATTTAAATCATACACATAAGAAACACCTGATACAACTCATTTATCCTAAGACGGCTTTTTCTTTTCAATTTAAGATTTTTAAATGGAACATTTTAAAGTAGAGATTGGCATGAAAAATGTTCTCACAGATTCTTTGAACATGTGGGGGAAAAGAAGATGAGAAAGCTAACAAGCTTTGGGCATTTATTATGCACTAAATGCTTTACAAATATGACTGTATTTAATCCACAAAACCATTCTATAATGTCTGCAGTGCTTATTTCCATTTTATTGATGTAAAAAACCTTGGCTTAAAGAGGCTAATAAATTAACCTTCCTATAAATAGCAGGATTCAAACCCAGGATGAATAATCTCTTCTGTGTTTTAATCTGGGATATTTTAAACCTTATTTCTCTTTGTAAATATCCAAGATAATTTTGCTCCAATTAGCTTGCATAAATCATAATTGAGAGATAAAACACAAACGATATTCAGAAATGTTCAGTTGAATAATGATTTAGTGGGGAATAATAATGAAGTTCACAAAAACCTTCAGCTGACCAAACCTCTCATCACGCTAATATCTGTCAATGCCAAGTTACTCTACTTCTATACATCTATGTTTCCAACACAGGTGTTTATGTAACTAGCTAGCAGATCACATTACATCATCTCTGATTAAACGTCTTCATGAATACACACAGAATATTCTAAACTGCTAAGTAATTCCTAAGAGGAAGATGGGATAATACTTAGTGTTGGCTGTATCAATAAATGAGTGATCATTTATGATCATATATATGCCATACTGAATATTTTTGGATCACTGGTGAAAAAATATTGTGCTACATTACTATTGCTCAGATCTATTTTAAAAGCATACTGCTTTTTATTTTTTAAAGCATTTTGGCAACATTAAAGCAATTGACAAGCTCATTAATGTCCCACACTTTAAAAAAGTAATGATGAATCATTTAGGAACTCTATCAGACAATGCTTGGCCAACGCAATTCAAACATATGAGAAAGTAAGAGAACTGCATTTTAAAAAGAATACAGTTCCTTGGGCCGGCCGAGTGGCGCGATGGTTAAGAACTCGCTTGGGATGCCAGAGGGCCCCGGTTCGGATCCCACATATGAGGGCCAGTGACACTGCCCTCCGCAGCTGAGATGCTGAACAACAGCTCAACCTGGAGCTGGGCTGCCATGAGTCGCCGGCGACGGCGTGGGCTGCAGTCCCTGTGGCAGTGGATTGCCATGGGCTACCGTGTGTGGCCAGCAGCCAGCGTGAGCGGCCAGCAGCCGCAGTGAGCGGCCGTCCAGAAGCCGGCGACTGATCTGCCTCGCCAGAGAAGAGCGCAATGATGGTGCCAACTTGGGCCAGTGAAGCAACATCCTCTACAACTAGATTGAAGAACAAAACGACAGCAACTTGTCTGTTCCCCTTACCCCAACTCCCCAGCACTGTTCCCATCCCCCCAATTCCCCAATTAAAAAAAAAAAAAGAATACAGTTCCATGGCTTACATTATTTCAAGTGCTGTGTTTTCTACCAGATTGAACCCCAAGCCTCTTGGAGCCCCACGCTGACTTACAGAAGTCCATTCAGATTTCCCTGAAGCCCTGAGCGGAGCCATGAACACATTCCTCTTGCCCTGAAGGCCAAATTCACTCCCCAAGGGCACCAAGCCTTTTCCCCAAGAGCAGCACTTGGCCCTGGCCTGCCGGGCTACAATGCTTGTTTTCAGTCACCAAAATAGAGCATTTAGTTACCCTATTGTCATGAACCTCTTGTGCCTTTGGGAGAGAATTATAGCCTGCCTTCCAACCACATGATCCAGAGCATCAGTCACCAAGCTGCTAATGTTGATCATATGACAAATAACCAGACCATCCTGTTAAATGCCTTATAGGAGCCCATTCAGAAGAGGGAGCCAAAAAGAAGAGAGATGAGCCACGAGCACTCCCACCTACTTCTCCCCCGTGCCACTCACAGCTCCTTGCACAGCGTGCAGAAGGCAGCCCTCAGTCACTGAGGACTGTCTTGATGAGGGAGATACTCATGGTGTTTGACTTTATTACAGCCGAGCCAAATCAAATGCACAGGCACTGCTTCCTTAGATGTCTATATTTCACTTAAACTGGGATAAAGCAAAGAAACTGGAATATTGTCTCATCATGCATTCTAAATCAGCCAGGGTAGAAAATAATGGGGAGTTAATCAGATCACTGAAACTCTAATTCACTTGATATTGATCGGGCAGATTCCTAATGGGACGGTAGACCAATTTCAAATTACAGTAAGCTGACTTGTCCTGGAATACCAATGACCAGGCTGGAGGATGAGCCAAGAGGACTGTGAGCTCTGCTCTCCTGATGCTCCCGCCTAGCTGGCAGGCATGAATGCATAATCCGATTCAGCATTTAGCTAATTAATAGGGGATTGATGAAAGATTCGGTTTTGAAAGCAGCCATCTCACTTGGATAAACGTGGAACCAGAGTCCCGTGGGGATGGGCAGTCCAGTCCTTGGGCGGTAGGTATACAAGGAAAGCTAATGGAAAGGAATGCAATTAACTGAGGCTTTTAATTATATTAATCAGTGACTTCATAGGAGCCCATTGCATACAGAACACACACCTTAGCTCTTTTCTAGCACCACGCATTTGATTCATATCTGAACTGAACTTAAACAGCAATTGGAAGAAATAGATGCTGGCACATTTATATTACTTTGTTTTCCCCATGGCTAGAAGTTTTTCTGGCATGAAAGAATAAAGAAAAGGAAAAATAGGGGAAGGAAGATGGGGGGAAGGCAATGGGTAATAGTGAGCATTTTCTAAAGAAATGAGCTCGAAACTGTTCATGTCAAGATTGGATGTTACTTTATACTTTCTTCCATTTTAGATTTTTGACCTGAGTGTGTGAACAAATGACCATTGTATTTACATGTAGTGAGAATGGCCTAAAGACCTAATTGATTAATTTTTACATTTTAGAAACAACCTGCTGAACTATTAAGTAAAATACTCAAATGGATGAATTTGTTCTCACTAACAGTATCTTCTTGGCTTAGCTCTCTTTTTTAACCATCTTTCCCTCTCTCCTATGTGCACGTGTGGATGTGTGTGCGTGCTTGTGTGTGTGTGCACGTACCTGTCTGTCAGGCTCTTTCTCTCCCTAGAGTCACAGAAGTCACAGCTCTAAGCAAACATCAGAGAGGGGACCTACGGTGACCAGCTTCCAGTGAGCCCTCAGGCTGAGCTTGATGCAAAAGATGAACCCCAAACTCCTTGCAAAGTAAATGAAGTTATATTGTTCTTCCTCAGGCCTCTTTTGGCCTTATTTTCCAATTTCTCAATATATGCCTCAGGTAACTTGTTTCAGGAAGTGAAACCTGACTTTTAAAAACCAGAGCTTTACTGCTTTACCACAGCTAATCCTTATGGTTTTAAGGATTTTTCCCAAGTTTTTAGCTGTAACCTCACTTTACAGAACAGAAAACTGAGATAAAACAGGTTCATTAAAAAATAAAACCCAAAAAAATAACACAAAAAAATTAAAAGGTTAAAAAACAAAAAAAAAACCAGGTTCATTAATTTGCCCAAATTCATGTATCTCACAAGCCAAGGAACCAGGACTCAAACCCACTCCAAAGTTCAGATCTGTAGCCACTCTAACTGCCCGGGTTCTAGGCTGAGTTGCAAAGGGTGAAGGAGAGAAAAAGGGGAGAATGGACTCCTGTTATGATAATAGCTGAGATCTGGTCTATTTTAAGTCAACCTGAGCATTACAGACACATCCCCTCTGATAATATCACATTAGTCAATGTCAGTCCATAGATGTTATGTATGTATACCTTTCTAAAATAAACACAGTTCCCTGAGGAATTTGATAAGCAAATCATACCATTTAATATTGTATATTAATTGCTCTTTAAACAATAAAATTATGGTCTATGTGATTATGTGAAATTAATAAAAGATCCGACAAGGTCAGAATTTCTGTCTCTGTCCTCAGGAGCTAGCCTGGCTCAAGGGAGCCATTAACTAAATATTTAGTGAATAAATGTATCGAATGAATGAAGTGTTTACATGCAATTATGTTAAATGAAAAAATAGAAAAAGTTATGTGCGCCCTGTGATGACAACTCTGAAAGAGTTTCCTGGACAAAATAAAGAGTAGATGAATTAGACATTATCAAAAGTAGATTGTTTCAATATGACTTTTTAATAAAATATAATGAAAAGATTTAGCTGTCTGATTATTACCTTTGACTTTTATTTTAAAGGTACAATTTTTAAATTACAAATCCATAGGTCTTACAGCAATGTCACATCTAGGTGATAGAACCTAAAGAAACTCTAGCACATCTGTGTGATTCAACAATATTTTTAACAGCTGAAAAAAAAAGGTGAGTACCTAATAATCATCAATAAGAAAATGATAAATTATGGTCTATAAAAGGAAATACTATGGAGAAATTGAAATAACTGAATTAGCTTTACATGAAACAACATGAATATCAAGATCAATGTTGATATTTAAAAACCTACAAAGGGATATGATATATAAGTACATTTCCTTTATGTAAAGTTAAAAAGTGCTCAAGGCAATACTATTTATTTTTTACAGATAAGAATCTATGTGGTAAATGTTTTAAAACATGAACTTAAAATTTTTTTTAATGTGGTAAAATGTTAATGTGTTAATAAAGAAGTGCGAGTTCATAGGTGTCTATTTTATATTATTCTCTATACTTTTTGTGTATGTGAATTACATAATGTATATAATTTTAAAAGTTAGTAAGAGTACACATTCGACATTTCAATATAAATAAAATAAATACAGTTGGCCCTTGAACAACACAGGGGCTGTGGATGCCAACCCTCACACAATTGAAAATCTGCATATAACTTTTGACTCCCCCAAAGCTTAACTACAAATAATGTACCGTTGACCAGTAACTTTACCAATAGCATAAACAGTCGACAAACACATATGTTGTATGTTATATGTATTATATATTTTATTCTTACAATAAAGTAAGCCAGGGGAAATAAAATGTTAAGAAAAATCATAAGGAAGATAAAATACATTTACAGTACTGTATGCATTTATTGAAAAAAAAATCTGTGTATAAATGGACCCTTGTAGTTCAAACTTGTGTTGTTCAAGAGTCAGCTTATTTGTTGACTTGAATAGTACTTTGCAAAGCATTTCATAAAATTATTCCATCTCCAGATACTTTACTCACCTTTTTGAGTGTGCATTAGAAAATATTTGTGAGCAGGAAGAGGGAAAGCTTTTCATTCCTTGGTGGAAGTTATGCCTCAAATAGTTTCTACATGTCTTCACTGGCTTGTATAAACCTAATATGTTGAATAAAAATGAACAGGGACATCAAAAG
>NW_017731525.1:2598847-2606001 GCF_001890085.2 Hipposideros armiger | reverse complement strand
AAAAAAAAAAAAAAAAAAAGACAACCTGACAGGTTTGTTCACATCTACTGGGAGCTTGACAAGCAGCTGGGAATTTCAGCCTCCCAGAAGAGAGATCATTCACACAAGAGATGCACATTTGCCCTCTGCAGAGCTTTTATTTCAACCCTCTGATAACAGTCAGCATGCTCTACACGGGAACTTGGGCTTTGTTATTTGTCTGCTTTTGGTGAGTTTCAGAGGTTTGGGGGCTTCAGAACCCAGTCAGTGTGCTTTTATCAGAGTCCTGTTGCTGATCTGCCTCTAAATCGAAAAGGGATTTTTCAAGAGAGCAACTGTACTATAGACTGAGAAAGGCCTACAATTATAGTTGGAGGTGTGGGGGGTTGATGAGGAAAGATACAAAGGAAATGAATATAGGGTAAAAATTGTGTTTCCTAGACAGCCCTGATTTCTGTTCAGAAGACATTGTCTAGTGATTCTGTATAAAGTCAGGGCAACTTTTCTTTTATTGTGTGTGACTAAGATATATAAGGCTCTTTTAATGTATGTTTTAAACTGATGATGGCATGGTTCAAAGGAGAAACAATGCACTCCCAATAGGCAGAACTCAGGGCCAGGCAGGAGCGGGTGAAGATCTGCACATGTACGCTGTGTTTATTTAGCAGGGCTCTGGTCAACATTCTGCTTTAATAGCTTTTCTTTACCCACTGAGGCTTTTGCTGTGAATTAGGCATTTGGTCTATGAAGTCCTGTTTTCCAACAAATACACCCTATCTCTCAAATCCACACAAGGGGCACATTTTTAAAAGTCAGTAAATTCAGAAATTTCCCATTTCCATTACTTAGATTTGTTTAAGTACCACTCTTCCCTAAAACCTTTTAACTTCTCTCATTAAAAATCTAAATCAGAAATCAGAAAATGAATGGGATCATGTAATATGTTTATAGCTGAGCTATTTTTGTGCTTAAAATGGGGTAAAGTGCACAACCAATATATTCCAAAGTGTATTAAAGTATATTTGGTTTTTTAAAATCTATTTTTTGGATAGAATCATATACATGGCAATATAAATAATAATAATAGAAGGAATTTGGAATTTGGAATTTGCTGAGAAAAATATTAGTGACTGTCATTTTGTTCCTTAAAAAATATGATCATTTAAATTTGGAATTTGACTTCCAGAATGTTTTAATATATCATGCAATGTTCTATTACTCTTAGCTTGGCATTTCAAAAAGTAATAGAGTACCTAAGATCTTCTTAATAAGCATCTCAATTATTTATTAAGATTAATGGAGATGCATGCATAGCTTAAGAACAAAATTGCAATTACTTAGTATACCTAAATTTATGATTGCACTGAATTTGAAGGCAGAATAATCACAAGTGAAGAACCACAACTTAAAAGTGTGAGGACTAATATATTAATAGCTCATCACACAAATGACTAGAGAGTGGTATAAATAGTGGTTAAGAGCAAAAATTCTGACACCAAGGACACCCAGGGTCAAGCCCCTGTTCTGTCACCTAGTGGCTATGTGATAGTCTCAGTTTTCTACTCCATAAAATGGGGATAATGCTTCCCATAGGTTGCTGTTTGTGTGCATTTGAGAAAATCAAATAAAAGAACTCATGTAATATACTTATTGCAGTGTACATCACATAGTAAATACTTAGTGTTTGGTAGCTATCATTTTTAAATAACATTCATGATAAAAACAACATAGAGAGCATTTCTAGGCGCACAAATTAAGCAAATTTCAAGGACTAGTGGGTAATGAAACAAGTAAACATCTCATCTTAAATCAGTGGAAGCTACAAAAGTGAGGAATGACCAACTACAGTGGACTGCATGCAAACTGGGCCATTGGAGGTTTGGGGTAAACTGACAAATAATAGTCTGTGGACTACCACACTCATTTCAAACATTTGCTCCTCATCCACTTCCATTTTAGTGAGCAAGCAAACATTTTCAAAACTCAATGAAGGTTTTTGCTGCAATTGGCAAAATAAAGCATATGTTGGAACCCAATTTTTTCCTTCACTTTTAATAAAGGGACCATGATGCTGCTGCCCCTCTTCCAAAAGTACACCAACTTCGGGGGATGTTGAAAAAAGTTGGATAAGAAATATCTCAGGGCGTCCGGTTAGCTCAGGTGGTTAGAAAGCAGTGCTCATAACACCAACGTTGCCGGTTCGATTCCCACATGGGCCAAAGAGCTGCACCCTCCACAACTAGATTGAAACAACTACTTGGAGCTGATGGGTCCTGGAAAAAACACACTGTTCCCCAATAAAATTTTTTTAAAAAGCTAAAAATGTTGACTGCTTTTCAAGCAGGAGTCATTTTGATCAAGAAAGTTACAAGCACAGAATTGTCATTTTTTAAGCTTACGCAAGCAAACTTACAGTTATTACCTAGCCTTAGAATTGTTTGTGCAAAGGTTACTAATTACCTCCTGAGGCCCCCCCAGTGAACGTTTTTAATTCTGATCCTGCCGGACCTCAAAGCGGTGGTTAGTACACACTATTTATGTAACACTTCTACTTGTTCCAACTCTGCTTTCCCAGTCTTCTTCTGTGAATCCTCTTAGCCTGACTACAGCTGTTATTTCTCCAGACTTTGTCCTGTGCCTGAATTTTATTACTAACACCCTCCCAGGGAAATCTTAGCCACGCTAATCACTGTGACTTACATCTACATGCTGACAAGTCCTGAATACATAATTCCTTTGCCTGAGCTCCATATATATATATTACTAATCTTTAGACCTCTATATCTAGCTCTCTGGGACTGTGTGGAAAAAAAAAAGTATTCTCCTGTTATCATTAATGATATGTTTATTGTCTAGACCAAGGGTTGGCAAAATTTGAGATGGAAGAGCCGCCAGNAGTAATCATTAGTGAACACAAGGGAATGGATAGAGGTAAGAACCAGAATGAAGAAGGTCAACTAAGATTCCTAAGCATGTATTCCCATATGACCTACACCAGAATCACCTGGAATGATAGTTAAAAACAAATTCCTGGGCCTAACTTCAGGTCTATTTAGTTATCACCAGTGTGGAGCATTTGCAGTAAGAACTCTGCAAATGATTCCCATGCGTTATAAAGTTTGAGAACCTCTGAGCTAAATCACTCAATGGGTTTAGAACATTTCTCTGCGGACCTTATGAAATGGCTGTTTCCCTTGAGCTAGGAACTAAAACTCATAGAAAAGTCCAAGAAAATGTGTGAGCTCTTTGAATGAGGAAAGGGACAAATCTGCTAGCATTATGAGAATGAGAAAATATGAGGCAAGCATGAAGCTATAAAACTAATTTTAGGATCACACAGCCATTCTAAAGACAATGTCCAAATATTTGCTTGGAATAATAGATGGAAGAATCTGCTTATACTAAGGGTACCATCAGCCTTATCAATGAGCTGTTGGATGCAAAGCAAACAAAATCAGAAGGACATTTGTAACTGATGTAAAGTTTCTAGCCCAGTGCTTTGTTTACACTGCCTGGTCCATATGCTATGCTGTAGTGAAGGCAAATCAGAGTCAGGCAAAAGAAAAGGATGCTATATGAGCTTAGCAAAAGAAACTTCTGGATCAGTGCAGATTGGGCTGAGGCTCAGGAGAAGAATTCCTAAAGGTAAGAGAGACATGCAAAAGGACTAGGGCCTTCCTCAGCTCTCAGTTAGGGAAATCTCCCAGAGGGGCAAGGAGGCACTGGCAAGGGCTATAAGAATGGCTGAAATCCTTAGAAGCCAACCCCACAAAGGCCTTGGTCAGAGGACAGAGCAGATGAACTAAGTAGGTCAGAAAACTGGGATGCAGATTCTGAAAAGGACTGTGACCCTCTCCCATCTCTGGAATGGTGCCAACCCCCATGTCTCTAGGACTACAACTGAGCAGCTGGATCTCACATTCAACATAGATGGGCAGACTTTGAAGACCATCAAGACCAGTACCAGACCCTCCTACAACTGCATTAAAGCAATCAAGTGTAGGAGTACAGACCAGCAACAAACACTATAAAGAGCTTATAAGATTTGATAATGCTGCATCTTCTCCATGTTTGTGATTTTTGTACCTCTATATCTTCATAGTGATTAAAAGTAGAACCCTAAAAAGAAAAGGTTCAGTATACTTGCTGTAGAGTATGGTAATATGAGAGAATTGTCCCATTTTGTAGTCAACCTAAAACATGGGTGATAGCAACTTGTAAGGGGGAGAAAATGTGAATTAAAAATCTGTGGCACAGGAAGAAAGTAAGCAGTGGGTAAGAAGCTACCTAAGAATTAGTTGACCAAAAGAAGCTTAAGGAGAATCCCTCATGTTTTTTCCAAAAACATTCTTCATCCCTTCCTTTTATTAGATTAAAAACAAGTTGCTGTTTTCCAGGCTAAATAAAATGAAGAAGCTCAATATGTAAGAGAAGAAGTTAAAACCCTGTGGATGAGACTTAACAAGATATCCTGAAACTCAAAATATGTGTTTTACTTCATGGATTTAGGAATAATGAGTGTTTCCCCCTGAACACAAGGGTTAGAAGAAGCCCTTATTGAAAGAATTCAGTTGACCAAATTAAGACCTTCTTAGAAAAATCAGACTGGGGAACTGAGGTTATAAGTTGCCAAAAGATAAACTAAGGAATATTTTTTAAATTAAGAGTTTATTTGAGCAAAAAATCTATTCAAATCAAGCAATGCCAAACAGCAAATGGTTAGAAGTATTCTACCAACAGCAAGTGGGGGTAAGACTGCTACAGAGAAGAGACAGAAGCTAAGCAAGGAAATTATTTGATTGGCTATAGTTTAAGTGGTTGCCTTATTTGGGAAAGGCTTCTTGGCTCTTTGGATTGGTTGTCCTTAGGTTTCAATTTTTTTAACTATGAGTCATTTACAGGCTTTGGTTTGCTTATACAGGCTGCTAAGACATTAAAGCCACTTCAGTCTAATGGCCTCCTTGTTTAATTAATTTAACAAAATAAACCTAGAAACCCTTTTATAACTTTTGCTAAATGTACGTAACTAAAATGATAAAGATAGTATACTGTAAAAAACAGCAATTGCTTTTTTTTCAAGCTTCGATGATTAATTATTTATATTTACCCCAAATCAGTTTTCTCTTCCTCTGAAACTTTCCAGAATCTTTCTCCCAAATTACAATAAAATGTTGAAAATAAATTTTTGGTTTTGCTTGTTTGCTGGAGCTAGTGTTTTCACATTGCTTGAGAAAGGCCCTCCAGCACCCTCTCTCTCACCTCCATCCACATGCCAGATGCCCTCTGCCACCTCTCTATTCCTGCAGCCCCCACCTGTCTGTTAAATACTGTAGAAGAGTTTTACCTACTTTTCACAGCACAGGCCCTCATGGCTTTCTCATATTTTTCTTTGTTGTACAAATTGTAGATTCATTAACAAAAAAATTCGTACCTTGACTTTGAGGGAAAACCTACAATAATCACCCTCCTTGCTCTCAAAGCCACTACACAATTCACTCTGACCCCTGAGTATACTATGCTTAAGATCCATACAACTTTAGACTAATTTATAAAAATGAATAATAAGTTAAATAGATTATTGGGTAGTATGCAATAGTAGTATCACGACATTTAAGCACCAAAAGAGAAACTCTAACTCAATAATTGTTCTATATGTGTTTTAGTGAGATTTGGCTTGAATGTGACCACTTGAATAGGGAGTGAACCAGAAGAATGAGTTAAAGCAAGAGCCCCAGAGGTCTATCAATTCTAATGCATCCCAAATCCATATTTCAAAATCCTGCATGAGAGGAAGGAATACAGAAATGAATACACAAAATAAATTCTTCTAAAAATATTTGAAAATTTAGTAACAGTAATGTGGGTTTTGAACAACATATTGTATTAGTCTGCACAGGCTATGCAATACCACAGTAACAAAGAAACCTACAAATCTTAATAGATTAACACATTGAAGACAGGGCATTTAACATAATAAAAGTTTGTTTTTTGCTCATGCTATATGCCCAGTGCTGCTTGGTAAAGGGTTCTGTTCCATGTAGCTAGTGTTTCTGGCTGAGAGTGGCTCTATCTTCTTGGGACACAGGCATCTCAACATGTGACTTCCAGTATTGCTGAGACAGACAATGAGAAAGCTAGGGACTCATGCAGAGGCTTTTTTCTGTGCACATGTCAATTCCACTTACTGTCCACTGAACTGAACCAGATACAAGGCCCAGGTACTACAAAGGGGCTGAGAAGGGTAGACTCCTGTGTGCCCAGAGCAGATTAATAATTCTACCATCCACAAATAGTATCAATTTCACTGAAACAATATTTCATAAGGAAAACCTATCTAGTTATAGATTTTTGAAAAATGTCCTTATGGTGACATTTTTTTAAGGACTGAATTTTCAAAAAGTCTTCATTTCTTAACTCATTCTTGACATTACAAATTCTGAATTGCAATTTGAATTTTTATGATGACTTTTTAATTAAGATATTAGAGTATAATAAAAGCATTCATGTTAGGTGTACAGTTTGGTAAGTTTGGGTAATGATATATAATCATGCTACCACCACCACAATCAAGTTACAGAACAATTCTTTCACTCTTCATGCTACCCCTTTGCAGTTAATTCCAACCCCTACTTCACCTCTGGCCCCAGGCAACCATCAATTTGTTTTTAGTCAATGTAATCTTGAATGTTTTGAATTTAACTTGTAGAATTTGTTTTATTATCCAAAAGAGAAAATGGGAAGTCTTTTGTTACCTTTGGAATTCAGACGGGTTATTTAATAAATATGCAGTGCTGCTTATCATTTACAGTGTTTCCACCATATCATTCAATTGCAGTCACTGTCATCCAAAGAATTAAAGATGTACAGCCCAACACACTTTCAGAAGGCAATATCCTGGTGATTTGTTTATTTAGAATATGCCCATTGGCTTCCCCTATCACACACCTATGTCAAGATGTCCCTTTCTTCTTTGTATCTAAAACACAATAAAAATTGAGCTAAGAGAAATACATAGGGGAAATTGGGGCAAGGGGGGTGGGGTATTCCAAATTTGCTTCAGGACTTATAGAAAAACTGCTCTCTATATTGATGACAATAGATACAGATGTATCAACACGTGTGTGTGTGTGTGTGTGTGTGTGTGAGAGAGAGAGAGAGAGAGAGAGAGAGAGAGA
>NW_017731525.1:2595631-2598797 GCF_001890085.2 Hipposideros armiger | reverse complement strand
AAGTATTCGTTGCGCTGGTGAAAATTCCCTTCCCTTGTCCCTCATCACAGAGCTGTGACAGGGATCACAGTAAATCCAGGCTTGGGAAATGAGCTGTGTCAGCCCTCCCATCAGTGGGCACTGCAACAGGAGGCTGGCAAAGCCCCAGGGACCAGGTAAGTTACCCATCCCTTTCAAACCCAATTGTAATTTGCTCTTCTCATCCTGTGTGGAGAGGAAAGGTTGTCAGGAGGGGATTCACCACGAGGCTTTGGGGCACACACAGTAGTGGCTGGTGACTTTGTATTAAGGCGCCATAATGGCAGTCGACAGGGAAATTGTTGAACCAGCACAAGTGCAAAGGGTAGTAGTAACATAATGCCTCTCTGCTTCCTGGAAAGAGAGAGAAGGCAGCTGTTTGTGTTCCTGGGGAGCCCAGTGACTTGGGTCAGAGTACAGATGATGCTAGTAGAAGAGGAAAGTGTGAGAAGCAGGTGTCTTCATGCTTTAAATAAAGATCAGAGTTTAGATATTTGCTAATACTTAAAGCCTGTCTCCCAGAAATCTTCACAGAAATCATACCTTTCTGTCAGCAGCATTGCCAATCTCAACAACACTCAGTCCTGACTGGACTATTCAGCTCTTCCTTCAATGGATCAACAAATAATTAGTGAGTACCTGCTCTCTGCAAGCAAAATATTGGAGTCAAGAAGTGAAAGCGAAGTCCAGTTGTTGGGGTGCCCCAGGCAACACTGTAATAATATTGGGTTGTCAGAAAAGTCATAACGTATTTTTTCTATTTTTTTGTTGCAAAAATACATCATGACTTTTCCGACAACCCAATATAAATGCTTTGTCTCCACCTTCACCCCTTCTTTTAGGGCCTCCTCTCTTACTACATTACTCTACTCCACATTCTCCCATCTTCACCTTCTTGAGAACCTCCACCATAGTTTCTACTCATGGTGTTCTAGACCAACACTGTCCAAAAGACTTTGTGCAAGGACAAAAATGCTCTATTTCTGTGTTGCCCAGTAGAGTAGTCACTAGTCACACATGGCTAGTGAACATTTGAAATGTAACTAATGATACATTTTAATTCATTCAAATTTAAATAGCCACAGGTAGCTAGTGGCTACTGCATTGAACATCACTGTTCTGGACATTTTTTTTTTATTTCCCCATCTTTGCCTCCCACCCCCAATACTTACCTTGTCTGTTTTTGTTTTTTTCTAAGTAGCAACAAGTCAATACATTAACTTGATGCATTAAGGAGTATTTCAATAAAGAGCCATAATACTCTCTTAGGTACTGAATTGAGTTGGATAGCACCCCTCCAAAATTCATGCCCTTTCTAGAACCTCAGATTATGATCCTTTTGGAAATAAGGTCATTAAAGAAGTAGTTAGTCAAGATGAGGTTGTACTGGAGGATGTGAGCCCTTAATCCAGTATAACTGGTGTCCTTATAAGAAGAGAAGACAGACAGAGACATAGAGAGAATGCCACGTGATGACTGAGGCCAAGGTTGATGCATCTACAAGCCGTCAAAGATGACCAGCAACACCAGAAGCTAAAAGAAAGGCATGGAACATTTCTCCCCTAGAGCCTTTGAAGAGAGCATGGCCCTGGTGCACCTTGATTTCAAACTTCTGGCCTCCAGAACTATGAAAGAATGAATTTTTGTTTTAAGCCACCCAGTTTATGATTATGTTACAGCAATTGTTACAACAACCCTAGGAAACTAATACAGGTATTTAGTTTGGCTTCACCTGTCTTTATCCTTATGTTATTTAATAAGGGCTTTATGGTCTTAAATTTGACACCAAAATTATTAATGGTGAAAAGTGTAAGACCCATGGTAGAGTAACCAGCAATAAAGATATTTAAGAATAGTAAAGGACAGATGGTGCCTTGATAAAATAAGAGCTTCTCATTTCTTTCCATCTAAATTTTCTCCCTAACCAGACTTGACCTCAGAAACCTGTTTTGCATAGTTTGAGACTTCCTTTTGAATCAAAGATGTGGCTTAATTCTTAGAAGGAAGCCTGGCTTCTGTCTGCAGCCCATTACTGATCTAAAGCTGTGGTGATCACATTAAGAAAATAAAACATTATTCACCCAGAGAAAAAGCATGACAAGTAATGATGTGTTATTCCTAAAATATAACATTCATAAAACATCTTTCCAAAAACTCATTAAAATGCATACACATGTATATGTGTGGATATTATATGTAAGCACAAGACTGTGTGTAAGTGTGGATATGTGTGAAATGTATATTGTATGCATACATCATGGAAGTGAAATCTATTTTCCCTGAATGACTGAGTGTTCTTTCAGGGAAGCTAGAATCCCATTAATGACTCCCTAAGAGTAAGACACAGACCTGTCTCTCAGAGACAGCTTTTCATAATTGAAGTATATATTGAAGTCAACCTTTGAAAACATCAAGATAAACTAAAATCAACCAGAAGAAAAGTCAAAGACCCCAAAACCAACAGTTCTTCACCCAACCCCAACCCCTGTTGAGGAAGTTACAATTTTAGAGCAAACCCATATCCAACATACCACAGTCTACTCCTCTCCCATAGAACCTTGGGTAGTTTCCATAAACAAGTTTTGCTGCCATAATATTCAGTCAGATGTGTCCATTTTACAGGTTTTAAACATGCAGGAAATGTGAAGTGTTTTATGGACAAGTTTTTTTGTTTGTTTATTTTGTTTTTTCTTCAGAGAGATCTCAGAAGCAAGTATCTGGCCCTTGAGATTCACTTGTGCAAACCAGACCCTGTGAAAGAAACCATAGGGAACTACCAGAAGCCAGACAGGTAGGTCAAGGAAGCCACTGGAGAGCTCTCTGTCAGGGGGCCACACTTGGAATAAAGAAAGAGCTGTTTTTATTTACACAGGTATACCTGAGAGAGGCAGTGAAGGAATGAAAGCCTTTTCCTATGGCAGGAAAGACCTTATTAAACCATAATTGATGGGATCCAAGAAAGGTTGCAGAGAATGCCACTGCATCTCAGAGGGTTTCATGGCGTTCCCATAAATTTCACTGATGACATCGATCCCAGTCCCAGAACAAACCTTTGTGGGGCTGCATTGTCAGGCTTCAGTGGATTTCTACTTTTTTCCAGAAAGCTGTATATCAACTATAAATTCTTATTGATAAATGGTGGAACCCA